>NC_057739.1:45244202-45253758 GCF_004010195.1 Chiloscyllium plagiosum
TGCACGCAATATTCCAAAAGTGGCCTAACCAATATCCTGTACAGCTGCAACATGACCTCCCAACTCCTGTACTCAATACTCTGACCAATAAAGGAAAGCATACCAAACGCCGCCTTCACTATCCTGTCTACCTGTGACTCCACTTTCAAGGAGCTATGAACCTGCACTCCAAGGTCTCTTTGTTCAGCAACACTCCCTAGGACCTTACCATTAAGTGTATACGTCCTGCTAAGATTTGCTTTCCCAAAATACAGCACCTCGCATTTATTTGAATTAAACTCCATCTGCCACCTTTCAGCCATTGGCCCATCTGGTCCAGATCCTGTTGTAATCTGAGGTAACCCTCTTCGCTGTCCACTGCACCTCCAATTATGGTGTCATCTGCAAACTTACTAACTGTACCTCTTATGCTCGCATCCAATTTCACTTTAAAAGAGTAGGGGGAGCTTTACTCTATCTCACTCGCTGTTTCAGTTCTGGAAGTGATTGATGGTGCCATTGTAGGGAAAGCTTTACTCCATATCTTAATCCTGTGCTGTCCCTTACCTCATACCTCAGTGTTTGATGTGGACACTGACACAATTGGCTGTAGCTTTCAGTCCTCGTTGTAGACAGCTGAGCGTAAAATTCGCATTCAAAAATAAATGATGAAAAGTTGATCTGTTTGGGAATGTGGCTGGGAAGGGCTGGGTTATCTAGTCCATCCCAACACTATACCAGTGCAATCACTGATCCATACATTCTCCTAGGAGGGAGGACAATCTTTTCATTTGGCCTAGCTGTTCCAGATGGTAGTTTTTGCCCCACGTCCCCCTCCTCCCAAACCCCCTTCTTGCTGTATCAACATATCCTTCTGTTCCTGTTTCTCTCATGTTCTCCTTAAATGTATCTACATTATTCATCTTAACTGCTTTGTAAGGAAGTGAGTTCCTCATTCTCACCACTCTCTGGGTGAAGGTGTTTCTCTTGAATTCCTGATTGAGTTTAATAGCAACTGTCTTGGATGGCCCTTAGTTTTGCTTCCTCCATAAGTAACAATATGTTCTGAACATCTATCCTATTAAAACCTGTTTTACTTTGAAAATCCTCTATTGAGTCAGCCTTCTCCATTTTCAGGAAGGAGCTTCAGCTCGTTCACCCTTTCCTGCTGCTTAGAACCTCTCAGTTTTGGTATCAACTTTGTAAATCTGTGTCATCCTGGCAAGTTTGCAAATTCCCTCTTCACTCACTTGCATAAAGCAGAGAGCTCTGCAGAGCCCAAACTTTATTCCTGGTGATTGTCATCTTATCCTGTACATCTTAAAACAAGAAGTCTCCTCATCTTTCATTGCATACTCATCGTCTGTGCAGAGAGCTCTGCTGTTGGAGGTAACCTGCCTTACTTTTTGTTTAATGCTTGTTGATGCCCTCCTTCCAAACCAAGTCTTCCCATTTCAGATAACTGGTCTGACCCAGGCTTTCAACTATTCTACTTTAAAACCCTTAGTTCATATTCCCTCTAAATTTATGTTTCTGTTGTCCTTACAATGTTCACCAATGTGATCATTCTGAAATTGCTAGATTGGCTATCTTTCTGACTTCCTCTTTTTGGAACCCTTCCCAGTGACTGTTCCTTCATCAGGAGTGACAGCTCAGTGAGTGAGTTTTGAACTCTGTGCAGCTGTCCTTGGGGAAGAGTTTGGCGATGCTGCTCCTCTGATCTGTTATTCAGTAAGTGATCTGTTGAGCAGGTTCTCCTGGTGATGGGTTGGATGGATCACAAATGGGTCCAGATTCAGCTTCTGAACATCGAGCCAGCTGTCCTCACACCACCAAGATCACTGCGCCTGGAATCAGCTTCAGTGCATCTTGGGATTTTTTTTCCTATTCTTTCATGTGGGTTTCACCGGCAAGGATAACATTTGTTTGCCCATCCATTACTCAGCCAATTCAAAGGGCAGTTTAAGAATCAACCACATTGTGGGGTCGAGTCACATGTAGGTCAGACCAGATAGCGACCAGCAGATTTCCTTCCATAAAGGGCATTAGTGAGCCAGGTGTGTCTTTATGATAATCTACAGTTTTGAAGTTGTTATCACAGGTTAGCTTTCAGTGTCAGATTTGTTAATTGAATTTAAAGTCTACCTGCTACTGTGGTTGAGTTTGAACTCCTGTCCCCAGAATATTAGTTTGGATCGCTGGATTACTTGCCCAGTGATGTCACCGTGACTAGTTGGCAAATAAATGACTCTGCACTTCCTGCTTATGATCACAAATAACCTTCTAATGACCTCTGTTGACTCATATAGGGTGTCCAATCTTCTGGAATTCAGCAGTTTCACGTGGGAGCAAAGGAAAAAAGTGTTGACTGGGGAAGAATTTTTTTCAGCCTGAGTGTTATAGAGTAAGAATTGCAAAGCACAGAAGTGACTGTTCAGCCCACATCAACACTAATCCTACTTTCCAACACTGGGCCCATAGCCTTGAATCGTATGATATTTCAGATGCTCAACCACGTAAGGTGGTTTTGTGGTTTCCTGCTTCTACTGACAAGATGTTGTAGAAAATACAGCAGCCAGTTTATGCACAAAGATCCCAAAACAAAAAGGTGTTAAATCACCAAATAGTCTAGTGATTATGGTCGAAAAATGAATATTGGCCCCGAGAGAGAACTCATTAAAGCTAATAATGTTTCCTTGCCAGTGATTCAATTGTTAACCAGTTCTCACTTCTGCAGGATGATCCATATCGCCGTTATGCCCGATATGGCAGATACGACGTTAATAACATGAGTTACAAGGAATCAGAGAGGGAGAAGACCAGCCGGCCCAGCTCACGAGCAAGTCAGTCTTCCAATCGACCAACTTCCAGGTATGGAGTTGCAAGAAGAAGAAGGCTTTACTCTGAATTTCTTATTTTAGGATATGTTCCATTGGAAATTGAGTCAAAAGTTCCATAAACTTTAAATGTGCTTCTGTCTGTAGATCTTGTGTAACACCAGTACACAAGTTGCTTCCTTTATCGCACCTGCATGCCCTTAATTCCTACTATCTAAAAGGACAGCAGGTACATCAGGATGCCCTCACCTGCAAGCCCACACAATTCTGACTTTCAAACATACACATTCTTTCATTGATGCTACAACTCCCTCCCTAACAGCGTAGTGGTGTTCCTACAAATAGGTTACAGTTCCGAAGGCAGCTTACCATTAGGCAATTGGTGATTGGCAATAAATGCTGACCTTGCGAGACACATCCAGCTCTCAATGAAGTTTTAAAGAAGTACTTCTCAGCATGTATCCTGAACAGCAGTTTGAATCCCCGTCACTTTTTGTTGCTGATCTTCCCACCCTCTTTCCAAAAGCCCCATAACTTTGTTGGGGATGGGATTCCAGTTGATTGTGAGCCCTTCTGTTAATCTCCTTGCTGGTGCATGAGTGAATGCAGAAAATTGACCCAGAATGGGACTTACTAAAGTGCTTCACTTTTCTGTGCTTCACAAACTGTTGTGCTCATTCATAAACCCCTCCTCCATTACTTTAGCCTCCCTCTTTCCCTACCTACCCAACCCTGAATTGATCGGCTGGAGGAGTTGGGGAGTATTGTAGACAAGTTTCTTTTGTGTGTTTTGGCCTTAATTTTCCATCCAGCCCTTTGGCTGAAGTAAATGAGGAAGTGGTGAGGCTGGGGGTGGAGGAAACCAAGAAATGGAGATCCTTGTCTGCATTAGTAGTAGAGTTGCACAACTTTGCCTGCAAATTAAAATTTTCTTCTTGAACCCCTCTCCCTTTTGAAGGCATTATCATCTAGCTGGACTGCAGATGCAATGGACCATCCACTCCCTCTCAAGGACTTTCTGTATTCCTGGCACTCTACTTGTCTACTCTGGGTGTTTGATAACAACATCCCTGACATCTGCCAGGATATTGTGTGGCAAGCCTGGCTGCCTTGATTTATGTCTTCCTGTTATTGATATTAAGAAGTAAACTCCAGCATCTTGCCTGTCCTGCCTCACCTGTGCCCTCCTCTATTAACCACCACTCCCCCAAACCCTTCTCTCTCTCATGCACATGCTCACATCCACTTAAACTCACTAAAATAAAATAAGGAAATCCAGCTACTGGAAATCTTTATCAAAAACAGAAAGTGCTGGAGTAACTTAATAGGTTGGCTGCATTTATGGAGAGATACTGTGACCCATTCTGAAGAGCTTCCTGAGTGCCTCGAACAATTTGTTTTTGTCCCTTTGTCTTACTGTTCCCTCATAACCTTTTTTGATTCTCTTTTGTCAGGCAGAAGATATAAAAATTTAAATACACCTAAGAACAGATTCAAGAACAGTTTCTTCCCCACTGTCAGCAGGCTTTTGAATGGACCTCTCACATTCTAATTCTGATATCTCTGCACCTCTGCTGCTGTAGCACTGTATTCTGCACACTTCTACCTGATGGACTTTGTGTGATGCGATATGCCTGTTAAGAACCCAATAGAACATTTTTCACTGTATTTTGGTACATAGAAGAATCCCTACAGTGTTGAAACAGGCCATTTGGCCCAATAAGTCCATACTCTCTCTCAGAAGAACATCCCACCCAGACCCATTCCCCTAACCTATTACTCTACATTTCCCCTGACTAATACAAATAACCTGCACATCCCTGAACACTATGGGCAATTTAGCGTGGCCAATTCACCTAATGTGCACATCTTTGGACAGCGGGAGGAAACCCACACAGACACGGGCAGAATGTGCAAACCCCACACAAACAGTTGCCCGAGACTGGAATTGAACCTGGGTCCCTGGCACTGTGAGGCAGCAGTGCTGAAGAAGGGTATATGCCCGAAATATTGATTCTCCTGCTCCTCGGATGCTGTCTGACCTGCTGTGCTTTTCCAGCACCACACTCTCGACGCTGAGGTAGCAGTACTAACCACTGAGCCACCATGCCACCACTAAACCACTCTCAATCATGAGTTTTGTTAAAACAAAATTCTTTCTATTTTTGCTTTGAATGCACCACAGCTGTCTCTGGATAATCTGTTCCATTGTTTCTCCACTCTGTGAAGTAGGTTAATCAAAACTTTTCCCTTGGTGCCTCATGTACATTCCTGTTATACTGCCTTCTGTATGTTAATGTGTTGGCAGTGGTTGATTGTCTCTAACCATCGCCATTCAGGCTTCAGGACACAGATCTACATTCTTATTTCCAATCTTTAACACAAACTGATTGAAGTAAGAATCTTCAGCTATGTTTCAATCCACCTTTATTTTGTGATCTCCTCAGGCAAGGGTGCACCGAAGATCTGTATGGTGGAAGAAGTGGACGAGAGGGATATCCTGGTTATTATCCAGATTATTACAACAGCCAATATCAGTACAGAGGTAAGGAAGAATCACTTTTTTGCCTTCGCTTAGAGAGCTGGTTCTCTTCCACTCAGTGGTTAGTTGAGCAAAATATTCAGTAAGTTAATGGAGCATGAAATCCCTGCAAAAGCTGCTATTTGTATTTAGGTTCCACAAGCACTGGCCACCTACCACTATGTACTTCACAGTTGAGGCTAAATGTTGAATACCAGAAGACTGTTCTACCGTGGTGGGGGTCACGGGGTTATAGTCAACAAGTGTTTTCCCTATCGAGATCTTTATTATCTGTACAAGGCACCAGAAGGAACCATGGTTTAATGCTCTTTTAGGAGCCCTGTGCCTTTGTGTTGTGGAGAGCTGTCAGTCTAGTTTAGAGGCTTACATCCAGGAATGAGGATCACCGTCACAAATGAGCCTAAGGTAAGAATGGTGGCATGATGCTCACCCAGTGGGATTGAAGAATCATGAGCCTTTTGTGCAGTGGCTTTTTCCTGTTCTGATTGTGACGGGAGTTGTTTCTCAGCAGATGTTACTGGACTAATCTGGAGGCATGAGTTCTAATCTTGCCGTGGGCAATCTGGCGATTTAGATTTGATTTGTGATTAAGTTTCTGGAATTAGTAATAGTGGCCATGTTGTTGAATTGCTCTCAAAACCCAAACTGGCCCCTAGATGACCTCTTCAGGGACAATGCTCTGTTGTTCTTACCTAGACCAAATGTGATTGGCTTTTTGTGGCTGTCTGAAGTGGCCAAGCAAGACACTCATTCCAAAATGAGATGGACAATATTAGTCATCTTTGCTGATTCATTCTTTCAAGTTCTGAAAGTTAATAAGGCTGGACTGGACCAAACAAACCAGACTGAATCTAAGAGTAACAGTCAACAGTGTGATCTTTCAAGCTTACTGTGCTCTTGGTGTCATCCTAATTTGGTGATTTTATTTTTTCCCAAACCCTGGCTTGTATCCACTGAGCGGCCATTGGAAGGTGGGTGATGATTGGAGTCTGTTCCCTCAATCTGTGCCAGGATTGATTTAAGTATTTTATAATGAAGAGATTGGTGATTAAATTTAAATTATACTGCTCCAGCAGATAAGATACTGGATGAAAAATTTTCCAGATGCTGTAGGATCATAGAATGTTTATCTCATTAGTCCTAATCTACTGTTTCACATAAACCACTCATTTTATCCCCACTGTTGCTCAAATTCTACCCTTCAATATTTCATTCTGTCTAACCCCAGTCTCTGTCTTACTCTTGAATATTATTCCAGTGTAAGCCCATGCTCTCCCTCACTCTCCATACCCTCTCATTTCATCCTGTTTGACAATGGATTTATTCCCCCACTGCTCCCCTCCAAAAACATCTCATGGATTACAGAAGATCAAGCAGCTCACAACCACCACCTCCATTCTTTGATGCAGCCTAACCTTACCGTCTGGCTTGCGGTTAAGTTATTTACTTTGTCATCTAGTCAGGCAGCAGAGCCCCTTTGTAGGACTGACAGCATTTCCCAGTTCTAATGAAGGTTCTCAAATAGTAACTTCCCCAGCATTAAATTGGTGACCACCTGGCTGTGTTGTCCGTTTCTATGCCAGGAAAGCTGACCTGATGTTGCTCATTGCTTATGCTTCTGATGTGCGGTTGCTGTGGTGAAGTCATGTTTAACCTGATTTATGTCTTTTTCACAGTCCACGCCAGTCTGTTACACCCCCCCCCCCCCCCCCCCCAATACTGATAGAAAAGCATTATTTAAAGAGTGTCCTCCTCAGTCCTTTTGTTAGTATTCCTCATCAAACATCGCAAAAGAAATTGTCCAAAGGGCCTATTATTGGTTTATGTTCTAGACATTGCTTTTTGTTTGTGATCTTGCTATTTTCGACTTAGCTGCCATGTTTCCATAATTACAACAATAGTGGTAAGGGCATAGAAGGTACAAGGAAATCTCTGCAGATGCTAGAATCCGTACGGGAGAAACAATTGCTGGAAATCACATTGCGTCAGGCAGCATCTATGCAGAGAGAGCAAGCCAATGTTATGAGTCTAGATGACTCTTCATCAGAGCATTGAGTGTACTCCTGGTGGGAAATTTCAATGTCCACCACCAAAGTAGTGCAGCAGTACTACTGATTAAGCTGGTCAGGTCCTAAACTTCCTAACTGCTAGACTGGGTCTTCATATGGTGAGGGAACCACCAAGAGGGAAAAACATGCTTGTCCTTATCCTTGTCAATCTGCCTGCCACAGATGCATCAGTTCATGATAGCATCAGTAAGAGTGATCACTGCACAGTCCTTGTGGAGACAAAGTCACATTGAGAACAATCTCGATTGTATTGTGTGGCACTATCATCATGCTAAGTGGGACAGACTTTGAATTGTTCTAGCACCTGAACTAGGCATCCATGAGGTACTATGAGCCATCTGCTGCAGCAGAATAATTGTCCAACATATTTCACAATTCTACGATTACTATCATGCCTGGGATCAACCCAAGAAAAGCACTAGGCGTACCTAAGAATGAAGTGTTGACCTGTGAATCTATCAAACAGGACTATTTGCGTGCAAAATAGCATAAGCAGCAAATGATAGACAAAGCTTGGTGATCCATAAACAAGAGATCAGATTGAAGCTCTGCAGTTCTGCCACATCCTGTTGTGAATGGTTGTGGACAATTATACAACTCACTGGACGAGTCAGCTCCACAAATATCCCCATCCTCAATGATGGAAGAGCCCAATATATCAGTGCAAAAGATAAGGCTGAAGCATTCCCAGCAATCTTTAGCCAGAAGGGCTGAGTGGATGATCCATCTCTGCCTCCTCCTGTCATCCCCAGTATTGCAGTCTTTAACTAATTCACATGATATCAAGAAATAGCTGGGGCACTGAATACTGCTCAGACTATGGACCCTGACAACATTCTGGCAATAGTAACCATGTTATTCCAATACAGTTACAACATTGGCATCTACCTGAGATCTCAACACCCAGTTTCCCCAAAACTTGTCTGCTATCGACAAGGCACAAGTCAGGAGTGTGATGGAATGCTCCCCACTTGTCTAAATATGTGCAGCTCCAACAACACTCAAAGCCTGACCTCATTCAGCACAAAGCAGCCTGCTTAATTAGCACCACATTCACAATCATTCAATCACTTCACTACTGACACTGAGAAGCAACTGTGTGAACCATCTACAGAATACACTGTAGAAATTCATGAAAGATCCTTAGATAGCACCTTCCAAGTCCATAACCAATTCCATTTGAAGGACAAGGGCAGCAGAAACATGAGACCACCACAGCCATCTGCAAGTTCCCCTTCAAGGCACTCACCATCCTGACTTGGAAATATATCGCTGTTCCTTCAGTGTCTTTAGATCTGTCTTCACTGGGGAAGACACGAGCAATCTCCCAGATGTAATAGTGGCTGAAGGACCTGAACTGAAGGGAATTTATATAAGGCAGAAATGGTGTTGGAGAGACTGTTGGGTCTGAAGGCTGATAAGTCCCCAGGACCTGATGGTCTGCCTCCCAGGGTACTGAAGGAGATGGCTCTAGAAATCGTGGATGCATTAGTGATCATTTTCCAATGTTCTATAGATTCAGGATCAGTTCCTGCGGATTGGAGGGTGGCTAATGTTGCCCCACCTTTTAAGAAAGGAGGGAGAGAGAAAACAGAGAATTATAGACCAGTTAGTCTGACCTCACTGGTGGGGAAAAATGCTGGAGTCAATTATAAAGGACGAAATTACGACACATCTTGATAGCAGTAACGGGATAGGTCAGAGTCAGCATAGATTTATGAAGGGGAAATCATGCTTGACTAATCTTTTGGAATTTTTTGAGGACGTAACTCTGAAGATGGACAAGGGAGATCCAGTGGATGTAGTATACCTGGACTTTCAGAAAGCCTTTGATAAAGTCCCACAAAGGAGGTTAGTGAGTAAAATTAGGGCACATGGTATTAGGGGTAAAAAACGACATGGATTGAAAATTGGTTGACTGATAGGAAACAAAGAGTAGTGATAAACGGTTCCCTTTCGGAATGGCAGGCAGTGACCAGTGGTGTGCCGCTGGGATCAGTGCTGGGACCACAGCTTTTAACAATGATATAGATGAAGGTATTAAAAGTAATATTAGCAAATTTGCTGATGACACAAAGCTGCGTGGCAGGGTGAAATGTGAGGAGGATGTTAGGAGAATACAGGGTGAC
>NC_057739.1:45254337-45335659 GCF_004010195.1 Chiloscyllium plagiosum
GTCTCCAAATTTGAGGAAAGACATTCTGGCTATTGAGGGAGTGCAGCGTAGGTTCACGAGGTCAATTCCCGGAATGGCGGGACTATCTTACGCTGAAAGATTGGAGCGACTGGGCTTGTATACCCTTGAGTTTAGAAGGCTGAGAGGGGATCTGATTGAGATGTATAAGATTATTAAAGGATTGGACACTCTGGAGGCAGGAAGCATGTTTCCACTGATGGGTGAGTCCTGAACCAGAGGACACAGCTTAAAAATAAGGGGTAGGCCACTTAGAACAGAGTTGAGGAGAAACTTCTTCACCCAGAGAGTGGTGGGTGTATGGAATGCTCTGCCCCAGAAGGCTGTGGAGGCCAGGTCTCTGGCTACTTTCAAGAAAGAGTTGGATAGAGCTCTTAGGGATAGTGGAATCAAGGGTTATGGGGATGAGGCAGGAACAGGATACTGATTGAGGATGATCAGCCATGATCATAATGAATGGTGGTGCTGACTCGAAGGGCAGAATGACCTACTCCTGCACCTATTGTCTATTGTGTCGCTGAGTAAAAATCCTAGAACTCCCTCCCTAAAGCATTGTACATCTACCTACAGACCATGGATCGCAGTGGCTCAAGAAGGCAGCTCCCCAACACCACCTCAAGGGTAACTAGGGATGGCCGGTAAATACTGGGAATGAATATAAAAATAAGTGGCAAAACCTCAATGGGTAGTTAATTGGTTCTTAAGAATTTTGTGATGTCCTGAGGTTGTGTTGTTATGGAAACATTAAATATTTTTCCCTTTCCTTTCCCTTTTTAATACAACCTGCAGTGATTCTCAAAGTTTACTACATTATATTTTATTAGACTCAGCTCATTGGGATAGATATGACCCAGCTGCCTATGATCCTCGATACAGAGACTACAGGGAATATGAAATGCCATACTGGTACTATGGACCTTACCGGGAGCTCTACACCGATAGGTGAGTAACAGACCACTTGAGAATAGAGTGCTTTGCCCTGTGGCTCCTTTGCCACAGTTCTCCATCTCATTGTGGAGCAGAGCCTGTGCATTTCTCTTAAGATGCCTTATACTGAAGATTGGGTAGGGTAGGGGTTGGCAATACTGTATTGGGCAAGTGGAGAGAGAGAGAATTGATCAGCTTCAACACATACTTGAGTGGGCATTGAACAGAGTTCCTCCTGGGTATTTGAGAATGATAACAAGGTTCATAAGGGTAACCTGAGGAGAGAATGCATGGGTCAGTCTTCTGGTACATTGATTATAATAGTCGAAGGGCTGGTCGAAGCAAAACTTTTATAAACTAAATTTGAAGGGTTGTTTGGATGAATCAGACTGTCTTCTAGTGTAGAGAGTTCTGAACAAAAGATTAAAATTTGAACCAGGCTATACAGGGGTGTTCTCATATAGGGGAGTCAAAATCTGGAATTGTTTTTCTTCCAAGTGTTGACCTGGTGAGGCGAGGAGAAGCAATCAGAGAGGAGAGTGCTGAAAATGTCAAAACTGAGATGGGCAGATTTTTGCTGGATTTAGTGTGGTGAGGATTAGGAGCCCGGTTGTGTAGCTGATGCCAACCTGTCATGTTTGCATGGTGTACATGTTCAAGAGGCTGGGTTTTGCCATCACACTTATACCAATAAGAGTCCACTTGCCAACCAATCTGCACACTTACACTGCATTAATGTTTTATTTTTGCATTGGTATTCTTGAGAAGTGAGGACTGCAGATCCTGGAGATCAGAGCTTAAAAATGTGTTGATGGAAAAGTGCAGCAGGTCAGGCAGCATCCAAGGAGCAGGAGAATCGATGTTTCGGGCATAAGCCCTTCTTGTTTATTGGCCTGATAAGTTGTCAGAGTTTTTCTTGCACTCATTTTTTTTTATAAACAATATTCAAACATAGATCAGTGTGCAGGACTCCTTCTGGTTCTCAACAATATTGTTCAGAATTGCTAAATGGACTTCCAAGAGACTTTCCAAGGATGGAGAGACAGTGACTGTTCTCTCATGTAGTCTGGAGTGTGGAGGATGGTTGTAACATTTGGCTGCTTGGATTTGAGTGATTCACACGGGACCAAGCGACACCTTCCATTTTCGGTTAGATTCACACATGTATTGGGACACAATTTTAACCCTTTCACCACAAGTGTGGAGGATGGTTGTAACATTTGGCTGCTTGGATTTGAGTGTCTTTGGCTGGGCAACTGAGAGCAGGTTTTCATTTGAGAATGAGGATGTGGTGCTGGGTATGGATATTGAGACATCGGAGTTTGGAGAGGGGCTTTTAGCTGACGACATTGCAGCTAGTGTTTTGTTTTTTTTTCCATATTCCCCTCTGGTCTCCTGCAGGAGCTGGTAGCAGTTCTCTGTCTTCCCCAACTTCCTGTATTACCTGTAAAATCAGTCTATTTCCTTTCAGTGATGGAAGCCAGTGTACAAATGGTTAATGTAAAGTGTTAACTGTTAAGCAACTTGTCTTTTATACAAAGTAATTTCTATACCCAGCTATGAACCACTCCAGCTCCAAGCTACACTCAACAGAGACTGATTGGAGAGGATTTGGGTGGGTGGGTGAAGAATTTTCATTCAAGGTTTCATTTATTTCAATAAATTGGGTTTTGTTTAAAAGGAGGAATGGATTTGAGAACCTCTGGCACTACGACCCTCGCTATGATGTGAGCTTCGATGAAGGTAGTCGGCAGGACCTGTACCCTGATGAGTTTGATGGGCACAGCACACACAGTGAACAGTCTGTTCACAGCGCACTGAGCTCGCACAGCGTAAGGAGCAGGCGGAGTAGCTTTGGCTCCCGCTCTCAGCAGGTGAGGAACGCTGGTAATCTCAGCAGATGTGTTAATGTACTGAGTAGTTAAGCAGTTGATCAGGGTTAATGGATTACGTTACTGGGGAAACATAAAGGGAGAGTGGTGGGACTGATGGGTGGAAGGAACAGTAAGACGGAGTAATCATACAGTCTAACAGTACGGAAGAGGCCTGTTGACACATTGAGTCTATTCTGTCAAAAATTCACTATCTATACTAGTCCCACTTTCCTACACTAAGCCTTATAGCCTTAAATGTTTTAACATTTCAAGTGCTCATCCAATTGCTTTTAATGGTTGTGAGGGTTCCCACATCAACTACCATCCCAGGCAGTGCATTCCAGACCCAGAAAACCCTCTGAGAGAACATATTTTTCGTTAAATCCCCTCTAAATCTCTTGCTGTTCACCTTAAAATTATATCACTTTGTTATTGACCCTCTGAGGGAGACAGCTGTTTTCTATTCCCCCCTGTTCATTCCCCTCAATTTTATACTCCTCTATCAGGTCCCTCCCTTAACCTTTTTCTGCTCAAAAGAAACCCACCTGAGCTTATCCAGCCTCTCTCCAGAGCTAAGCTGCTTCATTCCAGACAACATTCTGCTGAATCTCCTCTGCAACCCCTCCAGTGTAATCATAACCAGAACTATGCACATTGCTCCAACTGGGGCCTAACTGAAGTCCTGTACAGCTCCAATATAGCCTCCCTGCTTTTATTATCTATGCCACAACCGATAAAGCCAAATTTGTGCATTCTTGAGTCCCCTTTTTACCTGTACTGCCACCTTCAGGAATCTGTGGACAAACACCCAAGATCCCTCTGTTCCTCTGAGCTTCCTTCTGTCCTGCCACTCATTGAGTGTCAATCAATAAACTCTGTCCATTTAAAAAAAAAGGTGTCTTGGTTCCGAAAAAAGGTGTCTTGGTTCCGAAATAAAAACAGAATATGCTAGAGAAATTCAGGCCTGATAGCATCTGTGGAGAGAGAAAAAGACTTCAGGTTTCAGGTCCAATACAAGAAGTTCATTCAACTTTTGTGCTTCCCAAGCAGAATATGAGGTGCTCCACCAGCTTTGTTCAGGCTTCACTGCAGCAGGACTAGTATGGAAAAATCAGCACAAGAGCAAGATGGTGTATTGAAATGCCAAGTAACTGGAAGATCAGGGCTGGTCTTACTTACAGGATGGAGGTGTTCTGCAAAGCAGTGACCCAGACTGCATTTAGTCTCAAGCAGTGAATACAGATGCAGATTGTAAGAATTACAAGTAAACCTCTGTTTCACTTGGGAGATGTGTCTGGGCCTTGGACAGTGAGGAGGTAACCTGTAATTGTATGAGAAGGTGCTCTGTGGAGTGAGAAAGTGATAAAACTAGTAGAAAGTGGACCAGGGAGTCTTAGAAGGAACTGTCTGTTTAGAATTCTGACAAGGGAGGGGAAGGGAATGATGTTTGACAGCAGCCTGCTGGAGGTGGCAGAGATAATTCAGAGACTGATATCTGGTTTCTGTCTCACCGGGCATGGATCGAATTAACATTGAGGAGAGACTGGGTCTGCCACTCATGGCAGGCAAGGGGAGACTGGGTCTGTTGATATAATTAAAGAGAATGAGAAATTACTGTGGGCTATGCTGATCTTTAACTTTGGGGTTTTCAGATAAAGTGACATTCTTTTTTGATTCACCAAAACATTGTTTATTAGCTGTTGGAGACCAATACAAGAAAAATATATACTGCTATAAAAAATGAGTAAACTAAACCCAAGTGAAATTCCGTGGATGACAAATAACGTGGAAAAATTGAGGGGTTGGAAGAAATACGGAGACAGCAGGCAAGTGCATTAGAGAAAATACAACAAAGTTAGGAGAAATGTCAAAAATTAGGGAGACCAAGAGAAGCATAAAGTTAAATTGTTAAGGAACATAAACAAAATTGTGAAATATTTTTGGAAGCACATCAATTAACGATTGGAATGGGAGTGAAGTCATTGAAATGGTCACAAGATAAGTATGGTCAAGTAATGGCAGAAATATTATATTAATTAGTTTCATTATTGACTGAGTGAGAAGTAACTTCTGGATGGCATTGAATGATAAGGGTAGTGAGATGAATGATTCTAAAATCAAAGGGGATGTTTTACCCAGAGGGGGAAGAAAAATCAAAGTCAGGATGGTGGGTTTCATCTGGTTTTTAAAACCATCTAGGGAAGAGATAGCGAGGTAATACTCTACAAATTTAATAATTTGTTAGAAAAAGGTGGAGAATCAGAATATTAGTGGATAGCTACTCTAGTTTTGTATTTCAGGGGACAGAATACAGTCTGTGGATCAGTCAGCATAATATTGGTGCAACAAAAAATAATGCTGCGAAAGTGAGTTATAAAAGGATATAAATAGGTTATAAGTGGTGATTGTCCTTTCAACTAGAGTATAAAGTGGGAAATGTGAAATTGTCCATTTTGGCTGATAGTGGAAAAAAAACAGCCAATTTTTAAAATGGTGAGAGATCGCAGAGCTCTGTGATACAGAGGATCTGGCTAAATGTCTTGGAAGCCATTCAGAGAAGGTTTACCAGACTAGTATCTGGAATAGGTGGGGTCTCCAACGAGAAATAAATGGATAGGCTGGGCTTGTATTCACTTGAATTTGGAAGAATAAGAGACAACTGTATTTCAGGGAAAGCTAGGTGAGCGTTTGAGGGAGACTGGAATAAAAGATTTAGATGAAGATAAATGGGAGGATGCTTGAATGGAGCATAAATGCCAGCATAGACTGGTTGGGCCAAACTACCTATAACTGTGGCATATATCCTGCGTAAATCCCAGGCAAACCCTATAATGGTCATTCAGTAATAAAAGCAGAAAATGTTGGAAAAAAATTGACAGGTCAAGTGGAGAGAGGAACTGAGTTAGTTTTCATGTTGATAACGTGCCATTAGAGCTTGTTCACTCCAAATTTGCAGCAACCTTATTGTTTGCTTAATAAGTCAGGCTCCGTCTTATTATGAACAAATAGTTGTTTTCTTACAGCTGACCTCTGGGGAATCTTGTCATTCAGTGGGTGAAATACTGAGAGTCAAGAATGGCCTAAGCATTTTCCAAAGCTTGTGTCTGCGCACACGTCCTGTTAATTATTGTATCAGGAATTCTTGCATTCCTGTCGATTAATAGAATCTGTGTACATATACATATGTAAGCATGTCACACTGTAATTACACTTTCAGACCAAGAGCTAGGGAGCATTCTTCTGCTAGGAACATGCAGTATGATGTGTTTACATGTGTAGTTTCCATTAAAATCTGCAGATAGGAATTTAAAAGGGAATGTATAAAAATAAGGGCACTCTCTGATATTTAAAATAGGAAGAGGTTTATCCTTTCATCCTCTTCTCCAATTATCAGCACCTTCTGATTTCTCTCTCCTTCCTTGCAGAGTCAGATTTACAGGAGTCAGCAGGACTTGACTGTTGAAGCACCAGCTCACGCAGCCAGCACAGATTACACTTATGGGCAGTATTCTCAAAGCACAGTACATCCAGGCTACTCGGATTATCAGTACAGATATCCAACAGAAACAGATTGGCAGCCATTGGAGAAAGGTTTGTTCCTCTAATGTACACTACTACACATCAGTGTTTAGCCATTGTGCCTGGCCTGTTATGTCAGCACAATGTCACTTTAAAGGTGGATTCTCTATACTCATGGATACACAAATGTGTTTCAGGCTGGAATCTAATGGAGGGGTTTGAGGAGATTTATATATTGAATAATTGGTGCATATAACAGGGATCCAACAGAGTTTTGTTTAGCCTGTTTTGTGTTTTTTTTTAAACCATTTGTTCTTTTTGCTTTAGCTCCACCAAGACCAGTGACCCCTGAGAAGTTCACAGTTCCTCATCTTTGTGTCCGGTTCAGTCCCGGTGGACAGTTGCTGAAAGTGTTGCCCAACCTCCCTTCAGAAGGACAACCTGCTTTGGTGGAGCTGCACAGTCTGGAGGTACCTTTGGGAATAGGGGAGGATGGGGATGTTATCTACAGTGTCACACAGTAAGTTAGGGAGGCATGAATTTCGTGTTCTGATGCTCATTGTGTGTTTATTGATGTGCGTTACTTTGTGTTCACTACTGCTTGAATCCCTTACTCAGACCCTGCCAGGTTTCTGGCATATATATTAATAGAGCCACCTTTTTCCAATCACATGTAGAAGTTCAGACTAGAGACACTCCGGCTTCCATAGTTGAATTTCTGCCATCGCAGACTGTAGATCAGAATTCTGGGTCGCAGAGCAGTGAACTTCCCAGTGAGTGGGCGCGGGGAGCAGGGCTCCTAAATTTTTACTTTCCGAGTTGATCTTTCAGTTCTGTACTGACAGGCTATAATCTTTCACCTCTGATGGGTGACATCCAGCAAGACTTGATTCTCTCAGGTGCTGCCTGAGATATTTCCAACCTTTCCTGGTCATCAACCTTGACTAGGGGCTCAAGCTGGAATTTGATCTGTGCATGAATGTAGCCTCTTCTGTTAGAGGATTCTGTCCCCTCCTGATTCTGGAGACTTGTGAGGGAAGGAGTCCAGTGGATTGATGCACTGTTTTAAGTCAAAACTTTGGTTGGTTTTTAAGCAATAGTTGGATGAGCTGCCTATGGTTTTGGCTGACATGGACTGTTTTATTCCTCAGATGATACTGCAGCACATGCCTGAACAAGAGGATCTGAAGAAGTTCCCAGGGCCACTGGTGAAGTAAGTCTCTTCATCCCCCATCTCACTGAGCCTGCTCTTGAGCAAATCCCAGAATTTGATTTGGCTTACATGGCCTGAAAATAAAAAGCAGGTGTTAGTAAGTGATCTCAAAGCTGTCTTTACTTTGGTCTGGACATCAGTGTAGTTTACTATTCCTTGTGAAATAGGTCAGCAAGACGCTGTCTTTAGACAGAATTGTCTGGTCAGTTTGGTTCAGTGTAAAAATGAAGTATTTGCATAATGACCACAGTTCCTGAATTAAGCGCTTGCTTGGTGCAATGAGGCATGCCAGAGATTTGATTTGCACTGTACCTGAAATCCCAATGTAGATCCCAAGAGAACATTACTGATTACATCCTGTTAACAAGTGTCTTCCCTTTAGATCCTTACACTGTATCTGCAACTTCCCAGTAATTACTGGTCCGCATCACCAGGGCGGCACGGTGGCTCAGTGGTTAGCACTGCAGCCACACAGCATCAGGCTCTCGGGTTTGATTCCCGCCTTGGGCGACTGTCTGTGTGGAGTTTGCACATTCTCCCCGTGTCTGCGTGGGTTTCCTCCCACAGTCCAAAGATGTGCAGGTCAGGTGGATTGGCCATGCTAAGTTGCCCGTAGTGTCAGAGGGAAATGGGTGGGTTACCCTTCGGAGGGTCGGTGTGGACTTGTTGGGCCGAAGGGCCTGTTTCCACACTTAAGGGAATTTAGTCTAATCACCAGGTTGCCTGCAATTTCCCGCATGGCCAGCATACCCAGTTGCTGCTTAAACTGTCTTGTGCATGTTTACTAATTATTGAACTTGAAGGGTTCAAGGTTCCTTTCTGATTAATTTTCTTTAGGGAAGAGACTCATAAAGTTGACGTTATCAGTTTTGCTCAAAACAAAGCCACGGAATGCCTGAGGAATGACGAACTTCTGGATAAAGAGTCTGCCAGCCTGTTGTGGGAACTGATTGTGCTGCTGTGCAGGCAGAATGGGGTGAGTTCATGCACTTGCGACTTCCAGGGTGAAAGGTTCTCCAGCGCTAATGGCTGATTTGCAATGTTTGGGAAACAATTTGTTCAAATGTATCACGTGAGAAGGGAAGTGTGCCCTTTACCTGTGCATGTGCTGATAACTACAACATTGGCGTTAATTCAACAGCTTTCAAACTGTGTATAAAGAGGAATGTTAATCTATTTACTCTCTTCATCTTTCGTCTTGGAAAGGTGGCGAATGAGAACAGGAAGCTCTTGGCTCCTTGGAGTGACTGGGAGAACTTATTGGAGACCAGTCCCCTGATTCACTTCATCCTTGGTCTGCTGAGCTGAGAAGTGTGTGAATTAGCTGCATATTCAGTGCTGGAAGCACTAAAAGCTCAATGAGTTGACCCCTCGGGAGGTTTAGATTCAATTCCTATACCAGGCCTAAGTGCAAGCCAGGGTCACTCCAGGTGTATTGCTGAGGAGATGCCATCTTATGAATAAGCGTTAATTTGAGTCCCTGTTTCTGTGGATGCTAAATATCCCATGGCACTGTTATGAAGAATTTTACCATGTGTTAAGCCAATACATCTCCTTCAACCATCCTCACTACAGAATCCATTAGCTGGAATTGCTGTATGCAGGAAAATGTTCATAAGTTGGCAGCTGCATTTCATATTTTAAATTTGACTGTATTTCAAAGTGCTCAAATGTTTTTGCATTTCCTGAGATCGTAAAAATTGGAATTCTTTCTTTAATTCCTGTGCATCTAGTTTACTTGGCATTATGCAATTTTGCTGCTATTGGGTACAAAATCTGGCCAGTGGGTGAAGATAACTTAGTGTGTGCTGAACACCTCAAATTTAAACACAAGCTTAAATGACATTTATGTATCTTGCAGACAGTGATTGGTACGGATATTGCTGAACTCCTACTGCGGGAACATCGGTCGGTTTGGCTTCCTGGCAAATCGCCCAATGAAGCAAACCTTATTGACTTCAACAATGACTTGGTTCCACGTGCGGAGGATGAGTCTTGCCTCTTCACAGACAGCTTCCTCGATGGTAACACCACAGAAAACCCTGCCAAGGACACAGAGCGCTTCCGCGAACTGCTGCTCTTCGGCCGCAAGAAGGTGAAAGTCAGAGTTGGACCCTCAACATCTGTGCTGGCGAATACACAATTTCAGGGCAGACATAGACCACTCAGCCTCTCATCTGCTACTTTCAATATAATCATGACAATCTGATGATTCCATATTCATTCCTGTGTCCAATTATGTTTCATCCCCTTGTTTTTCAAGAATTTGTTTACATCTGCCGTAAAAAAAATAAATTCAAAGTCTCTCTTCCTGAAAAGCTGATGGAAGTAGAATTCCGAAGACATGCGACCCTTAGAGAAAATTCTCCTCTGTCTTATATGGGTGACCTTTTTGCTTTCAGCAGTGACCCCTAGTTTTCGATTCTACCACACGAGGAAACATCCCCTCCACCTTCACAGTGTCAAGATCATCAAGGATCTTAATATTTGAGTCAAGCCTTCCAAGCTACAGAGGGTACAAGCCGAGCCAGTTTAACTTTCCCTCATAAGGCAACCCACTTATTGCAGATATTAATTTAGTAAATCTTCCCGGCACTGCTTCCACTGCATTCACAATATTCCTTTAATAAAGAGACTGATACTGTATAGTAATGTGACATGATCCTTCTGGTCATTGATCCACCTATCAAGGGGAAAAGTTTCTTCCTGTATACCCTTTCTGTGCTCCTTAGAATTCTATGCACCTCAATCATGTACCATTTCAATCTCTTCCATTCCAAGAAAGATGACTCCAAGAAGGTCTGTCCAGTCTCTCTTAACTAAAACTCTTGAGCTCAGGCAGCATTTTGTTAAATCTCTGCACCCTCTCCAGTGCAATAACATGCACTCCAGAACTACACGCAACACTATCGCTGTGGCCTAACCAACGTTTTGTACAGTTCCAGCATACCCTCCCTACTTTTAAACTCTGTGTCTTGACCAATAATGGCAACTATCCCATATGCTGCCTTAACCACTGTATCCACCTATTTCGTTACTTTATGGGACCAGTGGACATGCACACCAAGGCCCCCATGATCCTTGGTGCTTCCCAGGGTCCTACCATTCATCCTGTATTCCTTTGCTTGTTTGCCGTGCCCAAGTGCATCATCTTTCACTCATCCGGACTGAATGCAATTTGCCATTATCAACCCATCTGACAAGCCTGTCATTTGCTTTCCCTGACCTTCTGCTCTCTGATCTCCGTGTTTCCAAATGCTCTCAATTCTTTCAGTCACTAGTTAGAGGCGACAGCTTACAAGAAGAATATCTGACTTTCTTCCAGACTTTGGTTACTTCATTACAGAGGACGCCACTTTCTTCTGCAGTCTGTATACTTCTGCCTCTGGATTGTTCACGCCCAAGCTGTTCACCTGCCCAGGAGTCGGTCAGAACTGGCTTTGTGCTGATGACGTCTGGCATCCGCAGCTAGTTCTGATCGCACAAACCAATCAGTTTCTGTCACTGCTGAATCTCACTCTGAACACAGTCTCCACTATGCTGTCATGTCTTGGATCTCTTCCCCCATTGCTTGAACAAAAGCAAGAGTGTCAACACAACTCACAAAATAGTTCCAGTGACTTGGTTATTTTAAAAATGCAACAGCTTCTCCTTGATTCTTTTTCCCCATTCTGGTCCACAATCCTTAAAGTTATATTTTAAAAAGCATAGTCTTTACTGCAATAAAAACAAATTGCTTGAGAATCCTGGGTCATGCAGCACTAGTGGAGAGAGAAAAAATACTAGCATTTGATTTCTGACTGAGTTCTGGAGAAGAATGGTATTGGATTTGAAGAATTAACTGTGTTTTCCTCTCTCCACAGATGCTGTCAGGTCTGTTGAGTTTCTCCAGGGCTTTCTGCTTGTATTTGATTTCCAGCATCTGCAGTATTTTGCTTTTATTTATGTGGAGTCTACAGCATCCTCTTTTGACTGGTGTTGTCTCTCTATCTACAGGATGCCTTGGAGTCAGCCATGAAGCATGGCCTGTGGGGTCATGCTTTGTTACTGGCCAGCAAAATGGACAGTCGGACCCATGCAAAGGTTATGACCAGGTAGGTCAGATTTACAGCATTCTGCAGCCCTACCCTTTGTGTTTGTCAGCTTGGTAGAACTGTAAAGCAGAGAGGTTATGTCAGATTTGTACAGGCCCTTGGTTAGACTACACAAGAAGCACTGATGCAGTCTGGTCTCAAATTAGCAAAAGGGTATAGAGGCACTGGAGAAAGTGCACCAAAGAATTACAAGGATGATACCAGAATTAAGAGATTCTATACCAGGAAAGATTAAACCGATTGGAACTAAAGCTAGAAAAGATAAGTCTAAGGGTTAACCAGATCGAGATCTTAAAATGGATGAAGCAGTTAGATAAGGTAGAGGTAGAGATGTTTTCAAAGACTTCTTTAATGTGATGACCACCGGATGTCTCATTGTTTAATAGCCAATTAAATATTTTTACAGGGGTTTTTACGTTCTTAAAGTACAGACAGTGGAGAGGATAGACAGAACAGAAACTATGGCATGAACATGTTGAGTTGAATTGCTGGGTTTCTATATTGTCAGGTTCAATATTCCTGTGTTAGCTCTCCATGATGACCCACTTGGTTGAATAGTGGACCACTGCCCTGTCTGCATTCATTGAGCCTTCAATTCTGTTCTCTTGAGAAGGGTGTTGCCTGCCTCAGGATTGGGAAGAAAAATGAAGCTTCTGCTCCCACGACATTATATCCCTGCTTTCTGCTGGTTTGGAGTTTGTGCTGGAATGTGGGCAGTGGTGGGAAAGGAGTGAGGGTCCTTATAGTTCCATGTACTGGACCAAGTGTCAGGTGGGGTGAAGAGGGAACTGGAAATAAATGACACAGGGTGTCATAGAAAGGATTCGCATCTATACAGCACCTTTTCTGAAGTCCGGACACCCAGCGTGTGTTATAGTCCTGAAATCTGCACAGTGACGTTTACAGACTAATAGTTAACACTTCTCTCTTCACTCAGGTTTGCCAACAGTCTGCCCATCAATGACCCTCTGCAGACAGTATACCAGCTGATGTCTGGGCGCATGCCAGCTGCAGCCACGGTTAGTCCTGCTAATGTTACTTATACTGAACCTCATGATTAAACTTCCCTCTATACTGTCCCCTATCAAACACTCCCAGGACAGGGACAGGACGGGGTTCGATACAGAGTAAAGCTCCCTCTACGTTATCTACATCAAACATTTCCTGGGCAAGCACAGCACAGGGTTAGATACAGAGTAAGGCTTCCCTTACACTGTCCCTAACAAACTCTCTGAGGACAGGTTACCTCCAGGAATATTCCACTGTGTTTCCTCCCTTTGGTTTGTATTTGTAAAATTCATTCTTGGAGGCTGGACAATGCTGGTATAGTCAGCATTTATTGCCCATCCATAGTAGCCCTGAGAAGGTGGAGGTGAGCTTCCGTATTGAATTATTGATGGTGGACTTGATACTGCTGACTACCTGTTTGAGGGCTGTTCAATATCACCCATGTTGGAGCAGAACTGGAGTCACATATAGAGCAGGCCTGGTAAAGTGGGGAGGTCGTGGTGAAATGGTAATGTTACTAAGCTAGTAATCCAAACCCCCAGGTTAATGTTTTGGGCATAAGGTTCACATCCCACCACAGCAGCTGGTGAAATTTGAATTGAGTTAAAAAAAAATCTGGAATCAAAATAAAGTCTCATAGTGAATGCCCCTGTCAATACAAATTGTGTGATTCACGAATGCCATTTAGGAAAGGAAATGTTCCATTTCCATGGCCGGCTTGTGAATTTATTTCTGCGGCAATGTAATTGACTCTTGACTGCTCTCTGGGCAATTAGGGATGGGAAGTAAATGCTGGCCTGGCTAGTGCTTCCCATCTCATCAACAGGGTTTTAAAAAAGGATTTCCTTTCACAAAGGGCATTAATGAGGCAGTTTTCTTTTAAAGATAGCCTACAAGGTTCATGGTTGTTTTACTGACTCTAACTTTTTATTCTTGGACTTTTTAAAAGAGTTAAATTCAAATTCTCAGACTGTTTGTCCACAGCTGGATTTGCTCCTTGAATTTAGTCCACTAACCTCATTGCTGCACGACCATTTCTGTATAAAGTGCCTTCTTCTGAAAAGTGTACAAGCAAATATTGGCAGGTTGGGTAATGAGTAGCAGGGCACTGTTGGCTTTGGTGGTGCTGCTTCCTGTGTTGAAAACCTTGTCAGTGCAGTTCAATACCAGAGACTACTGAAAAACCACCAAGTAAAACCATCAGTTTAATGAAGGACTGGGCTATGAACTGGCTTCAAAGAAAGTGTTTTGAGAGTTGCCTGTGCTCTCCAGCTTGTTTTAGTTACTGATGCACCGTCCTATAGACTGTTTGATAAGGGACATTGTATAAATCCAGGAATCTCTGGAATAAGAGGCTGCCAATCTGTAAGTCTGTTGTGTTTGTTATATTGCAGTGTTGTGGAGATGAGAGGTGGGGGGATTGGCGACCTCACCTAGCCATGGTGCTGTCCAACCTTTCCAATGGGCCTGACCTGGACAGGAAAACCATCACGACTATGGGCGACACACTCGGTAGGTCACAGCTCTGCCATGGCCTGACCTTTGGGACCTTGCCTTTTATTTTCTTCTCCCTTTCATGAAGCTCATAATCTACTTTGTACCCCACTGCCCATTTCTGTCCTCACGTCCCATTCACAACTCTGAGAGCGAGAGGATTTTGTGCCATTGTCGTCATCCAACCAAGTTTGGCAATATTGGCATCTTATGATCAATCATGCTGAGCCAGCATCTTTTTTAGATTAGATTAGATTACTTAGTGTGGAAACAGGCCCTTCGGCCCAACATGTCCACACCGACCCGTCGAAGCACAACCCACCCAGACCCGTTCCCCTACATTTACCCCCTCACCTAACACTACGGGCAATTTAGCATGGCCAATTCACCTGACCTGCACATTTTTGGACTGTGGGAGGAAACCTGGAGGAAACCCACGCAGACATGGGGAGAATGTGCAAACTCCACACAGTCAGTCGCCTGAGGCGGGAATTGAACCCGGGTCTCTGGCGCTGTGAGGCAGCAGTGCTAACCACTGTGCCACCGTGCTGCCCACTGTGACCCTCTCACTGCAGATTTATATATTTGTGCATTTTCCCCAACTTTTCTCCCTTCTGGCTGTGCTGTTGATTGGGTTACAGTCTCCATATAATCCCTAAAATGCAGATAGAGTTTGCATCAAGTTTGGCCCATCAAGTTTGCATCGACCCAGACCCAGCCTCCACCGTATCCCTGTAACCCTGCATTTTTAATGGCTAGTCCACCGAGCCTGCAAATCCCTGGACACTGGGGCAATTTAGCATAGCTAATCCACCTAACCATATCTTTGGACTGTGGGTGGAAACCAGAGCAGATATGGAGAGAACATGCAAACGCCACATAGACAGTCGTCCAAGGTTGGAATCGAACCTGGGTCCCTGACACTGAGGCAGCAGTGTTAATCACTCAGTCACCGTGCTGCCTCAGGTTTCAGTTTCTGCCACTTCATCATTCTCACTAATATTTTCTGCCTAAAGGGATTTTCATTTAGCAGATGTGTGGAAGAGAGGAGTTGACTGCCCTTCGAGGGCAGATGTCCAAAGTATTAATTGAAGTTAGTGAGAAGCAGGGCAAGCTCCCTGATGGCTGAATTCCTGCTTGACGCAAAGAAAGATGGTTATGGTTGTTACAGGCCAGCCTTGGGATATCTTCAGTTCCTTCATCAACAATCCTTCTCAATAATGTCAGAAGTGAAGATGTTTGCTGATATTTGTGCAATGTTCAGCACCATTTACCACTTTGGGTATTAAAGCCATCAGTGTCTGAATGCAGTAAGACCTGGATAGGTTCCAGGTTCGGCCTGATGAGCGGCAAGTAACTTACATGCCAAATGAGTGTCAGGCAATGACCATCACCAGGAGAGAACCTAATCATCACCCCATGACATTGAAGGTGTAGGGTGGGTGGAGGTGTTGTATAATGGTAATGTCATTGGGCTAGTAATCTAAAACCCCAGGCTGATGTTTTGGAGACAGAGGGTCGACTTTCACTGTGGCAGATGGTGAAATTCAAATTCAGTTTTAAAACAAAATTAGAATAAAAATCTAGCCAAATGATGGCCATGCAATCATTGGTGTAAAACCCATTTAATTCACTGGTGGCCTTTAAAAATTGAAATCTGCCATTCTTAGATGATCTGGTCTGTGTGACTCCAAGCCCACAGCAATGGGATTGAGTCTTAACTGCCCTCTAGGCAATTAGGGATGAACAATAAATGCCAGCCTTTCTGCTGTTGCCCATATTCCATTAGCAAATGTTTAATAAATTACCGCTGCTGAATCCTCCACGCATCCTTGTTAGTATCGAATAGAAACTGAACTGGTTCAACTGTATAATTACTATGAGTATAAGAGTAGATCAGAAGCTAGGAATCCTAGCTCCCTTTTTCCGATCTCTTTGTCTTTTCGAAGTTTGAACCTCGGACTGTTTATTTCCTAACTTTGGTTACATTGAACAAGTGTAGGCCATTCAGCCCCCCCCCCCCAAACCTGCTGTATCGTTCATTGAGAGCTTGTCTCTGCAAAAGTGAGTAATCAAAACTGTTATTGCTATTTGTAATATGAATTTGTCTATAGCTTTAGAATAGGTTGTGTGCCCAAATAGTGTTTTTCTTTTTACTTCCATTAAACTCTGTCTCTTTTGTTGCATTCTGCATGCCTTCACCTAAATATCCACACTGTTATACTGCCTGATGTTTCTCTTTAGATTTCCAAAACATTCCTCCTTCAACTCTGCCCCATGTTCTGCTTTTATTTTAAAGCCTAAGTTGAGAGATCAGCCATGATGGTATCAAATAGTAAAGCAGGTTTGAGGGGCTAAATTGCCTACTCCTAATTCTAGCATGATTCTTTTGGGTGCTAATCCCAGGAAACACTTGGTCATGCCAAACAGAATCAAGATATGGACCTCTGTCCCTGAAGAGGGTATTGCAGCTGGCTATTAACTGGAAACTTGTAAACAAAGTGATAGATTTTTGCTGGGCAAGGGGCAGTCTGGTAGAGATCAGCCACGTTCTGATTGAATGGGTGAACAGGTTACAAGGGCTGAAAGCTGCCTCTTGTTGCCATGTCACTGTGAAGGTGCTGACAGTAGGGATTCCTTCTCTTGCAGCTACCAAGGGGCTGTTGGATGCCTCTCATTTCTGCTATCTAATGGCACAAGTTGGATTTGGAGTGTACACCAGAAAGACCACCAAACTAGTTCTGATTGGCTCAAACCACAGGTGAGTTCTCATGGGTCCTTGTGCTTGACAAAGAAATATCATTAGTGTAGCACATCTTACATCCCTGAGTAATCCCACTGCTGTTCTCAGCCAGTGAAGTATGTTTGAGGTGCAGTTACTGCTGGAGAAAAGACATGTCAATTTGCACACAGCAAGTTCCTATGAGGCCAAGGCCAGCTAATCGTGTTTCATTTTAGCAATGTTTAAAGGATAAACATTGACCAGAAGTGAGATTTCCTGCTCCTATTCAAATAGTGGATATAGGTTTTATTTTCAACTGAACGAAAGACCTTGCCCTAGAAAGTGCTGCAACCCCTCAACTGTTTCAGAATGTCAACCTGTAATATTTCTTAAAGTCCCTGAAGTCTTGAAGAGGGGCTTTGGTGAGATTGCTGGTTTGGCTCAGACAGAGAAACAACGATCCATGCCAAATAAATGCACAGCCCCAAATTAATGAATATTTTTTGTCAGAGCTAAGTCTGTTGGATATGTATTATAGAGAACAGCCTCCTCTGTTGAATAGTTAAAAATACTCAGGAGACCTAAATCTCTGAGTCTGATGCTCTCTTGCCCAATCATTCTCCGTCCTTGGGTGTGCTTGCTGAGCCTTTGTTTGGCTGTTGGCTACTTGCCTTGAGTGAAATATCAACCTTTAAACATTACCATTCACCTCTCCCCTGAATTTTGTACCTGAGCCATCTTGGAATAAAAATTGACTCTTGATAAAGAGGGTTTCGTGAACTGCAGGATGGTTACTCACTCATTTCTTGGGGATTGGGCTCAGATTTGTTGTTTAATTTGGTTCCTAGGATCATAGCTGAATGTTGCTTAGCTGGAATTCAAAAAAGGCAGCCCAGAAGTAATGACCTACAATATAAGGCAGTCTTTAATAAACCAGTCGAAGATTCAGGGGAGATGTCTTTACCTAGAGTGTAGTAAGAATATGGCACCCACACACTCGGAGTGGTTGAGAAACTGGTCAAACATGGGTATGGGATTGAGAGATTTTTATTGGATACAAGTATTGAGGGACATGGAGTAAGGGTGGGTGAATAGTGTTGCAGTGCAGCTAGCATCTAAATGAATGAATAAACTGGCTTCTGGCTGATTGGCTGTCTCTTTTCCAACCCCAGCCTTGAACAAAAGAGTTTTGTATTTTCTCTCGGTTTATGAGCTGCTTTGGGCTTCTCCCACATTTTCACTGTCTATGAGGCTTGGTGAAGCTCAGCATGTCAACCCTGAGTTAACACAAAAATGTGGGAGCAGAGCAGGTATTAATCACGAGTGAGGGAAAATTCTGGGACAAGATTTCCTTCTTAAATCTTGCATTTATGTAGTATCTCTTGCCAACTGAAGTCTTCAAAAGAACCTGATGACCAATTTGAATACTTTTTGAAATGGAGGCCCTGTTGGAAATGCAGCAACCATTTTGTGCTCTTCCATTCTATGGCATGATTGTTTTGTTGCTGCCTGTTTGGCTCAGCTGAAAGCAATCTCCCCAAAACCCCTGTTCTGGGACTTTAAGGAATGCAAAGGAACCTTGATTATCCAAAGGACATGGGTGGTTAGTATTTCGTTCGGTTAATCAAATTCTGGATAATCAAATGTCGGATAACATAGTTTAGACAAGCTTCGGGATCTTGCCAGATAATTCGACATTCGGATAATTGAATGCTGGATAGTCAAGGTTTCTCTATATTACAGGCTGATATTTTGGAATATTTGAGGGATGCAGCTCTTTCCTAAGCCAGAATCTTTCATTTGGTATTCTGCTTATTTGTATGTAGCAGAACTCCCTTGAATCACTCACTCATTGAAACAAGGTGGAGAAAAAATGGGCAGAAGTTTTGCTTGTGTATTTTTTTTTAACAAAGGTTGTTCCGAAATGTTTCTTTACTGTTTCCAGCTGGTCCTTTCTGAAGTTTGCTTCAAATGGGGCCATCCAGCGCACAGAGGCATACGAGTACGCACAGGCGCTAGGCAACCAAGTCTGCTTCCTCCCTAACTTCCAGGTACATGTCAGATTTAACATGCTTCTGCACCCACACCTCGACCATTGCCCAGTGACTGGATCTGTGACTGTATCGTTACGTTTTGACCGAGCACAGGTTACAATGTATTTCCCTTCCTGCCTTTGCAGGTATTTAAGTTTATTTATGCCTGCAGACTGGCTGAGATGGGTTTAGCAGCACAAGCATTTCACTACTGCGAGGTCATTGCAAGGACTGTTCTCAAGAATCCAGTGTATTACTCAGCAGTGTTTTTGAGCCAGCTTATTCAGGTATGGAGATACTTAGTATGGATGTATTGTTGTATTTTAATTTTTAAAAAAATGAATCACCTGTAAATCCAATCAAGAATTCAGGAGAAGCATCTTTATCCAGGAAATGATAAGAATGTGGAACATGCTCCCACAGGGAGTGGTTGAGGTGAAAAGTGTTGAAATATTAAAGGGAAGCTGGATAAAAGTGAGAGAAAATAGAGGGCGAGAAGAATATACTGCCAAAGTGAGAGGAAGAGAGGGTGGGAAAAGGCTCATGTGGAACAAAAATACACGACAACAAAATGGTCTGTTTCTGTGCTGTGAACCCAGTGTAAATCTAACAGCTTGTCTAAGCACTCTAATGCGGTAAAGGGCCACCTAATCATATGTACAAGTGAGGAGTCTATTAATCTTGGTTTGTGTGAATGACGAATGAGGGGACAAACTCAACTTGAACTCTGGTAGAGAAACCAACTTGGCTTTTCTTCCTTCAGCCAGGTACAGAGTTGAGAATTTAGAGTTGGACGCTGTTAACCTCATGGGGTTATGGGGATCTTTTGTTCAGGGTGAGTTTGAATCTGTCTGTGAGGTGGGCATTGGGGGTTATTACAGGGTTGGTACCTGAGCCACAGTTGCTGAATGTTTTCTTTTGCCTCTCCTCACTTCCCTCTTCTCTGTTCCTGAGCAGATTTCCACCCGGTTGCGATTCTTTGACCCTCAGTTGAAGGAGCGGTCAGAGCAGGAGTTGCATGTGGAGCCAGATTGGATTAAACACCTCCGACAAATTGAAAATCAGTTGAAGGTGAGACTGCACATGTGCCCTGTCTGGGGGTGGGCTCCTCTCTCTCTCACTGCCTGGCAGTACCTGCTCATGCTTTTATTTTTGCCTTTTGCTTTTCTCTCTCTCTCCCTCCAGGACGGTGCACTTGTTTGTAGGTCGGGCAGAACTACACCTCAGCCTTTCTGTTCCAGCACTCCCAGTTCAGAGTATGACCAGGTCAGCCAGTCAGATGGGCAAGTCGCAGGCTCTCATGAGGAGGCCTTGGGCATGGACAATCCACTGATGACATCTTTCACTGCAGACACAGGGATGCCAGGAATGGCCGGAGTGCAGCTCATGCCACCAGGTACCTGAAAGGCACAAGGCTGTGCCCGCTTTCCCCACCCTTTACCCTCCAGCATTTAAAATAGAATTAAATCACAACAACAGAAAGCAGGTCATTCAGCCCATTAGATGGATGCTAGTATTTGCGAACTCTACATGAGTGACTACCAAACCAATTGACATATCCTTTGATTCTTCTCTCCTTTGGGCTGGTCAAGCTTTCCCTTAAATGCATCTTTTTGAGGAAGTGACAGATGATTGATTAGGGCAGGACAGTGGATGTTATCCAAATGGATTTTACTAAAGCATTTGACAAGGTCCCTCATGGTAGACTGGTTCAGAAGATTAATTCGCGTGGGATCCATGGTGAGTTGGTTACAATATTGGCTTGGTTATAAAAGACAGAGGACAGTTATAGAGGGGTGTTTTTTCTGACTGGAGGTCTGTGACTAGTTGCATTCCACAAGGCTCAGTGCTGAGATCGCTCTTTATATATGAACGATTTGGATGAAAATGTAGGTGGTCTGATTAAGTTTGCAGATGTCATGAAAATTGGTGGAGTTATGGATAATGAGAAAGGTTGTCCAAAGATACCACAGAATATAGATCATTTGAAAAGTTGGGCAGAGAAATGGCAGATAGTGTTTAAGCCAAACAAGTGTGAGATAATGCAGTTTGGGAAGTCAAATGCAAGAGGAAAGTGGACAGTAACTGTCAGAACCTGTGGGAACATTGATATAGGAGGGATCTTGGGGTGCAAGTCCATTGCTCCCTGAAAGTGGCAACACAAGGCAATGGCATGCTTGCCTTCATCAGTCAGGGCATTGAATATACAAGTCATGTTGTAGCTGTATAAAACTTTAGTTAGGCCACATTTGTTGTAGTGTGCAGTTCTGGTCAACACACCAGGAAGAATATGGAGATTTTGGAGAAGATGTAAAAGAGGATTAGCAGAATGTTGCCTGGATTGGAGTGTATTAGCTGTAAGGAGAGGTTGGACAAACTTGGACTATTTCTCTGGAGTGTTGGAGACTGAGGGGCAAACTGATAGAAGTGTATTAAATTGAGAGACATGGATGTAATGGATAGTTGGGAGTCTTTTTCGCAGGGTGGAAATATCAAATACTAAGGGGTGTAGGTTTAAAATGAGGGGGAAGATTTAAAGCAGATATGTGAAACAAAGGGTTTTTTATGCAAAGGATGGTCGGTGTCTGGAACGTGCTGCCAGGAGCGGTGGTGTAAGCAAATACAATAACAACGCTTAACAGGCATTTAGGCAGGCACATGGACAGGCAGATGGGATTGCAATTTTTGAGAAGTTTTGTACTTGGGTTGTAAGTTTGCTTGCTGAGCTGGTAGGTTTGCTCTCAGACGTTTCGTCACCATGCGAGGTAACATCATCAGTGAGCGTCCGGTAAAGTGCTGGTGTTCTGTTCCGCTTTCTATTTATGTGTATTGGCCTGTTATGCTGGGTGATATCATTTCCAGTTCTTTTTCTCAGAGGTTGTTAAATGGGGTGCAAATTGACGTGTTTATTGATGGAGTTCTGGTTTGAATGCCAGGCCTCGAGGAATTTCCATGTGTATCTCTGTTTAGCTGTCCTAGGATTGATGTGTTGTCCTAGTCAAAGTGGTGTCCTCCATCTGTGTGTAAGAATACTGGTCATGTCTTTTGGTGGCTAGTTGGTGTTTGCGTATCCTGGTGGCTAATTTCCTGCCTGTCTGTTCCGATGTAGTGTTAGTTGCAATCCTTGCAGGGTATTTTGTAAATTACATTTGTTTTTCTGGTTGTTGGTACAGGTCCTTTAGGTTCATCAGGAGCTGTTTCAGTGTGTTGGTAGGTTTGTGGGCTACCATGATGCCGAGAGGTTGGAGTAGCCTGGTAGTCATCTGGCAGATGGGATTAGTTTAGAATGGCATTATGGTTGGCACAGAAATTGTGGCTGAAGGGCCTGTTCCTGTACTATGTTCTATGATAAAATGCTTTCTGGAGTTTCCTACTCAAATGAATGACTCCATTACAAAGTTGTGGTGGATCATTGACTCTGTGCCAGGATCTATGCTTGCCTTGTGCTCTATGTGAATTATCTGGCACTCCTTCAAAGCTTCTGGGTTGAGGTACTGGCCAAATGATACTGGGCTATGCTTTGAAAAATATTGCTGTTACAGCATGGGAGTCGATCACTTGGCCAACCAGTGAATTTACCATCCACACAATCCAATCATGGTTCTCAAGTCCCTTCAACCTCTTTCATTTCTCCCAATCTAGTCTTAAGGAGGGAACTCGAGTTTATTCAAGGCAGCAGACAGCCTGGTTGCTGGTGGTGAAGCAGTTAAAGTTTGGCTGCATGAGAGGCCAGAATTAAAGGAGCGCAGTATCCTTGGAGGCTTGTGGGACTGGAGGAGATTAGAGATGAAGGAGGTTGAGGACAAGTTGTGAATTTTAAAAGTGAGGCATTCTTAGACAACTACCAAATGCAATGAAGTAGAAAGTTTAAAATAAAAGTCAGTAAAGTAATTAAAAATTAAAGTAACTTTAAACAAAAAGAAATGGGAACGTGTTGAGAAAACTGTTAGCCCCATGTAAGATGAGTGAGGTATTGGTGGTTTATCAGTATTGTCACTGGATTGGTAATCCAGAGACTCAGGCTAGTATCTGTGGCATACGTTGAAATTTCACCTAAGTACCTGGTGGAATTTAAATCATAAAATCTGGAATTAAAAGCTAATGGTGACAATGTAACTGTCGTAGTAAACACCAATCTATTTCACAAATGTACTTTAGGAAGGAAATCACTTCTGTTTACTTGGTTTGGCTCAGACCCACAACAGCTGACACTTTACTGCTGTCTGAAAAAGCTTAAAAAGTCAATCTTAAGGACAGAGAGAGAGAGAGAGAGACAGGAAACCAATGCCACACCCATACAAAAATGGTCCTCACAGACAAAGGGATAATGTGATTTTTAGGCTTTCCTAAACTTGGCCTCTGATCCTAGAGGGCAAGGGCAGCATGACCAGGTAAACAACATCATGTTCCCCTCCATACTGCACATAAATGCTGGCCTTGTCATTCCTTTCCTCAGAACTTTCAGCAACAAGACTGGAGGTTTCTCTACAGTTGTGCAGGGATATATTTGGATGTAAAGTGTGCTGCCATTTCAATTAAGTAGCTTGAGTTTATTGCAAGTTGCTCCGTGCATGAGGCTTCAACTTAAAATTAGGGCCCGGTTGTACCGAGGATGATTTCAGAGTTGAGTGGAGACCTGAATTCTCCACCCAGTCCTGCTTTATCATCCCCCACTACTGCCAAAATAAAACTGTGGATGCTTGAACAACTGGGTAGCAATTAAATATTTCAAAACTTGAGATTGATGATTTTTTGGGGGAGCTAGAGTTAAGGTTTCATACCAGCTGTGATTTCACAGAATGACAACAGGCCAGGGGGCTGAATGGCCTCCTCCTTTTCTTATGCAACAGGTTTGCGAAGGGGCTGACTGTCCATGGCTTGTACCTTTTGCTCCTTCCTGTTTCCTGTGCATGTGCTTGGTTTCCTTACAGCCCCTCCTCACGCCGTATTGGATGGCAGGCCAACAGCAGCCCCTCCCCTCCAGCCGATGATGGACAGTGGAATCCCCATGTACTCACCCACCCAAGCCTCGCCTGGCTTCCCAGGACAGTCTCCCCACTCTGCCTTCAAGCAGACTTTTGAGCCAGCTAAAGGCCCCCTTTCTACAGCCCCACCTGGATCGCCCCTGGGGCTCCCCTCAGAGATTCTGCAGACTGTGCCGGAGCAACAGGTGCCTGAGAACACAGGTTTGTACGCAGGATGGCAACCATGGATAGGACAGGGTGGGGGGTGAGTGGGATAGGGGTGGATTGCTGGGTTGAACCCCTGATGCATGTCTTAACTTTATTCACCCGCTTGAATCTCTAAACAAGTTCACCAAATTTGTGCTACTTTGGAAGAGAGAGTGCATTTGTCTAGCGTGTTTTGCCATCTCTGGACATCCCCAAATGCTTCACAGCCAATCAAGTTCTTTTTTAAATATAGCTACTCTTGTGATTGTTACAAGTACAGGTTGGAGCATGTCTTGTGTCTCACTGTGCCCATCACTGCACTGGTCACAAGATGACTTTTAATACTTTAACCAGTTGTCAATATGAATAGTTATACATTTTATCCATATTAGGTGCAGTAGTTCTTAAAAAAAAATTCAGTTTCTTTAATGAGCAACAAAATTATTGACTTAATGTGAAAACAACACTGAACAAAGATGCAGAGCTAATTAATATAGTTTGAAATAGGAAAGTATAACCATATGCTCTTTTAAATAGCCCAATGCTTATGAGCATGCAACGGTGAAAAAATAAATGTTTTTAAAAAAGATTTTCATGTGAAATTAATGCTGGAAAAGAAAAGACAATATTGTTATTTCTTGAAGGGAAGGTGATAGGTGGTAAAATGTTGAAGGTAGCTGTCAGTGAGCATCCTGGCACACTGAGCTGTCACTGCACACAGCCAGTTGTCATTGGGACTTTTGCAGATGTTGTTCCTTCAGGAACTGTCAAGAAATTACAAGCTTTTCAGGAGATCAGCTGTGTTAGTTATACAAATCTCATGCTGAATTCTCCAAAAGGATTTTCTCAGCAAGGCAGACGAGGACCTTGGTACCTTCTTGGACTTTACCCCAGCTGAGCTCAAGTAATATCCAAACTAAATTTGATTACTGACAGCCATAAACCATTTCCAGTGAACAAGTCCAACCAGTTAACTTAAGCCATGTGAATTCCAAAAAAGCGCTTTCAACAAGTCCCAATGTCCTTTTAGTGATCCCTTTAAAAATGATCAGGTTCAGCTATTCCAAGGCTATCCACAGTCCACAATTTCCTTAACATGAATCAGCAACAAAAACATAATGAATTGTCTTCATAACATGATGTAGGAATTGCAGCAGCCAATTTCCAGACAGCATGATTCCATCAACAGCATTGTGATAATGACCATTTGATGATGTTTTTGAGGGGTATTCCATGTAATCCCTCCCTCCATTACTTTTTAATTAATTAGATGGGGCATTGGTTGATACAGGGCTAAGCAGAGAAAGCAAGCAATGGGTTTTGTTTGGGATTGATATGGGGTTCTGAGCAGTAGAATTGGGTTGGAGTTGACAATACATGAAAGTCAATGGGTTTAGTTTTGGTCTTGATACAGGCCAATGTGCTAGAGTGTTAGTTTGGGATTGCTTTAGCGAAGAGCTGGTATGCTTATGATCAACTGCCATCATACAGTGTAGACTTCCATTGTAACTTACAAAAAGAAGTTGGGGGGGAGAAATTCATTTTTCCTTGCTATGTACTAATTTGTTTTTTCCCTTTGTCCCCCACACTCTCCAGAATGTAATTCCGTCAATCATCAGATGTCTCCTAAAAGATCCAGCTTTGGGGAAAGTGGACATCAGGATTTCTATGATCACATGGTCAAAATGGTAATGCTGGCTGGATTCATCTCCAAAGTTACCTATAGGTTTAAAAAGTATTGGGCAATTTGCCAATTCTTTCTTTCAGTCAGGTCAGTGTTGAGTGGACATTATCTTGGTAGACCGTCCTCTGGTGCTCATTGGCCAGTTGACAGTCATTAGGTCTTTTACAGTGCTAAATTGGTGTATTGGTGAGGCATCTACAGTGTTGGAATCCTTGCAGGGTGTGAGATATGGTCACTCATCTGTTTAACACCCCCCTCCACCCCTGCCTCCCTGCTGATAGACTGCTCTCCACAGTGTATTGTGGAAGCTGGCCTCTTGTACCCACCCCCTCCCTCTGCAATGAGCCCACCCCTGCAGGTGGGCGTCAGTATTGCACTCTCTGCATCCTCCTGATGTTGGACTCTGAGAGGTGACCCAAGTGTTAAAAGATAATCTCTGGATTGCATGTGAGTGGTACAAGCTCCTTGTGCAAGACTGACTTCCCCCAAGTTGTGTGCTCCTTCACCACTCCATCTTGGCCACATTGCTATTCCAGCTGATGTTCCTGGCCCCAGTGCCCCCCTCAGTGGGATGATCTATTGAGTAGGTGACCTCAACTGAATTAGGTTGTTCAGGACACATTACACATAGGTCTGGACCTCATTCAGTGTTCTTGCGTGTATTTTCCAAACTGTGCTTCACCAAATTCTGTGTTTTAGCTGCTGCAGTCTGTTTGAAACTGTTGCTTTTTTACTTAAGGCTGAGTGAGCTGATCCTTGATCACAGGCTGCAGTTGGCCCCATGCCACCAGTAGCAGGTTCCTGTTGTGGGATCGGTTTACTGCTGGCTGTACCAACAAGTGCAAGTGGTTGGCTGGATTCCTGATCATCCCTGCTATCATTTGGACTCACTAATGATGCACGTGATTCATCCCTGTCTGAAATTCCAGAGGGAGAAGATTCATTTCCTTCGTCTGCTCCTGTATCTCTGAGAGGCATTAACTTTGCTGGATTAAATTCAGAGCCAAGTGGCTATTCTTTGTTGGAGTCTTGGTACATAGTATCAGAATCCAACTGCAGAATGTATCACAGCTGAAGCCCCCTCAATCACCCATCCCCTTCCTCCACCGCGCCACCCCATTCCCCCCATGTTAGGCTTTTAGACTTGTGGCTTCCCTGGAGCAGAGTAAGGTGATAGAATCCACAGGGTAAGCTCCTGCTCAAGGAGAACACCTGACACTTTCTTTAGCAAGTTTTATAATGAGACTCTAACAAACTGCACAGTGAGTGTAAGTGCTTTCATTTGAACTGTAGCAAGGCTGAGGTTTTATTATCACAGTAATAAAAATTTGACAAACACAATGCTGAAAATTTGTGCTGGCATTTCAGCCTGGCCTGCATGGTGTGTACTGCACTGACTGACTATGAAGGTGAGCCTGTTAAATTGTTTGTGCAACAGCATGTGGTTAACACAGCTGAACATTTGTGTCTGAACCAGGCTTCTGGAAGAAGATCGAGGTCAACGTCTCAGTCGTCTTTGCACATGGTACGCAATACCTGATGCCTCTGTGTCAGGGTCCTTGTGCTTTCCTTTCCCATTCTTAACTATTACTCATCTGGTGGTGGGGCAGTGTGGTCAATGCTTTCCCTCCCTCCATCTGTACCCTCTTCCATCCCCATCCCACTCTGCCTCCTGCTTTCTGCCATCCAATCATTAACTCTTGTAGCCTCGATCCACTTGCTAACAATCTTTGCACGGGTGTTGGATCGCAGAGTGGGTTTGCATCTTGTTGTTGCGTGTTTCCTGCAGGTAGGGGGCTGGAGGCGGTGTACAGCAAAACCTGAACTTCCCCAGATGTGTCTCCCCTCATTGAGGGGAAAATGTGAGCTTTTGCAGACTGCTCGTCAGTAGACTGGATCAAAGTATATGTGGGTGTTTGCTCCTCAGTTTTATTTAGGACTAAGAGGAAAAGCTTTGGAATTGTTACCCCTATCACTTCTCTCCATCCTTGGATGTGTTACTCAGTGACATGCTGCAGATATTCCCTCCATTGTGAAATCTGCCATGATGAGGGCTTTAGCAAAATAGGCCGAAAATCACTTCTCCCTAACTTTCCCCCCTTAACTGAAAGGGAAGCTGCTCGTGACTGTGTTGTGGGTTATTTAGGTAGTTACTTGCCTATATTTCATACAAATAGAGGGAGGTCATTTGACACCTTGAATCTGTTCTGCCATGCAGTTTGATCTTGGCTGATCTGGATCTCAACTCTATTTAACTTTGGTTAACTTATCTTAGCTGAAAATGTGTTGCAGGAAAAGCGCAGCAGGCCAGGCAGCATCCAAGGAACAGGAGAATCGACATTTCGGGCATAAGCCCTTCTTCACTTATCTTACCCAATAAAATTCTATCAGTCTCAGTCTAGAGGTTTTCAACTGGTCTTGAGATTAGATTTGGTTGGGACTTTGAAGGTGCTGTGGTGTTGGGGAAGCAGGTCATTATCATTACATTCATGGGAATCTTTAAGATATGCTGAGACACATCAGCGCAAGCATTTCCTTTGGCCTTGCAACCCAGAGTGCAGTATTGCTGCTCCTGAGGTGTTTGCCAGTCACTGGTACACCCGGTTTATGCCATCATACAGAGTGGGTTACTGGTATTTGATTGGCGAATGAGAGGGGGGGCGTTTCAGTTTGGAGGAATTGTTACCAAGGGCTCAAACTGTACTTGTCTGCGATGGTTTCATGTTAGAATCCTCTGTTTCAGCCCTATGGGAGACGCTCGCGAACTACCTCTGAGTCATCTGTCCACAGCATGGGCCGAGAGAGGCATCCCTCTGCAGCTAACCAGTCAACGCTTCCACCTCCATCAGAGACCATTGCCAACACAGCTCCGGAAACAAAAAAAGAACCCAGACGGAAGGAACCAGAGACCAAAAAGGTAGAGGGAGGTTTGAAGGATTGCTGCATCTCTTTCTCTAGTGCTCTGTCTCTCTTTCTGTCTTGCTGCCTCTCTCGCTGCTTGTGTGTCTCTCTATCTCTCTCGCTGCTTGTCTCTCTCTCTGCTTGTCTCTCTCTCTCTCTGCCTCTCTCTCTCTCTGCCTCTCTCTCTCTCTGCCTCTCTCTCTCTCTGCCTCTCTCTCTCTCTGCCTCTCTCTCTCTCTGCCTCTCTCTCTCTCTGCCTCTCTCTCTCTCTGCCTCTCTCTCTCTCTGCCTCTCTCTCTCTCTGCCTCTCTCTCTCTCTGCCTCTCTCTCTCTCTCTCTCTCTCTCTCGCTGCCTGTATCTCTCTCTCTCTCTCTCGCTGCCTGTCTCTCTCTCTCTCGCTGCCCCTCTCTCTCCAGCTTGCTGCCTCTGTGTCTCTCTCTCTCGCCGCCTGTCTCTGTGTCTCCCTCCAGTGTGCCCCCTCGCCCTCCCTGTGACACTAGCATTTATCACCCATTATCCTGCAGCTATGATGATTAGGCTCGCACCTTGAACCACTACTGTCCTGTAATATTTGGGCAAATCACAGAATATTAGCACTGGAGCGGAGATGGGCAATAAAACATGGGATATAAGTGCTGAAAATTCCGAAGGCTTTTGATTAAGTAAATAAGGAAAAACTTTGCAGTCGTAGATGAGCCTGTACTGAACGGATGTAAGGCAATTGTGAAAGAAGCTGGGGTCAGGTGAGAATTGTTTTCATTGTTACGGTGATCTGCAGTGTATTCCCTGTCATTCAGATCCCCTATCAGTATATAAGTAATTATATACTGATAGGCTTCACATTTCTTCAGCTATTAGGAAAGAATGCGGATAGTGTGTGACATTAACGAGAGAGCTAAATGGCTGGCACAGGCACATTGGGCTGAATGGTCACCAACCACTATGAAATGCTCTGCTTCCTAGAGCAGTGGAAGGTGATCACATTCCAAATCCAGGTGGGTGTATGAGGATGATTGTATCCATGGATCTGCAATACTCACTGGTCAACTACTGCTACTTACTGGCAGGACAAAGTGAGGACTGCAGATGCTGGAGATCAGAATAGTGTGTGTGTTGCTGGCAGCATCCAAGGAGCAGGAGAATCGACGTTTCGGGCAAAAGCCCTTCATCAGGAATGAGGCTTGTGGGCTGGGGGTGTGCTGAGAGATAAATGGGGGGGCAGGGGGGTGCTGGTTGGGGCTGGTGGCAAGGTAACTGAGAATGCAATAGGTGCATGAAGGTGAGGGAGAAGGTGATAGATCAGAGAGGAAGGTGGAGTGGATAGATGGGAGAGATGATGGACAGGTCAAGAGGGTCGTACTGAGTTGGTAGGCTTTGTATAGTCAGGGGATGATGATGAATTGAGCTTGATGTTGGTGAGGAACCTGCCAGTCAGATGTCCTGGGATTTTCCAATCCAATGTTCCTCGTAAGGGTACAACATAAGATTGGAGTAAAGCTCTCTCTACACTATCCCTATCAAACACTCCCAGGACAGGGACAGGTGAAGGTCCTTCTACATTTGTCCCACCCCCCAGGTATGGTATCAAGAGGTTTTTTTATTTTACAGGGTGGTTGGTTGAGCTGGCTGCGGCCCAGCAAGAAGACTGAAGCCCATTTACCAGATGACAAAAATAAATCGGTGAGTCACTGGGGATGGTGTTTGTTGGGAGGAGGTTAGAGGGACAGGAGATCTGTGTCCCACCAGTCACAGGTCATATCTAAGTATCCATGTTTCATGCACATTGAAGCAACATCTCTGTAATTGAAATGAGGCTGAGTGTTGGCTCTCTCTGGGTTTTTGTAATTACAGGCTCCCTCCAGGTTTATTACATATAGCAACTCCAACCATCAGCTTTGGTCCAATGTAAGCTGACAGGCCCCAAGTCCCTTTAATCTCTGGGAACAGTCTGACAGCAAAGTTCAGTCATGAACCTACTTCAAGGAGATGAAAGTCAGGATTGGTTTGTTAAGTTTCTTGTAAACTGCAGCAATAAATTCAGGACAGTGCATAACTTATCTTGCTGTTTTTGGCCTATGGAATCATGCTGCCCCTCGTGCTGAGCAGTCACGTTTCTCATATCCTGGATCTTATCCAACAATTCTTCCCTATTTCCAGTCATACTCATCCCCAATCATTGTGGCCTGCTTGCTTTTTGTAATCAGGAAATATTCTTCTTGTGAACAGGCTAGTTTGCTCAAGTGGTATGTTAATGGGTTTCCATTGCCAGTATCATTGAGAATGTTAGAGGACTCTGGGTCTATACTCGATGGAGTTTAAAAGGTTGAGGAGGGATCCAATTAAACTTTACAGAACACTGAATGGCTTGGACTCAGTAGCTGTTGGGAAGATGTTTCCATTGGTCGGAGAGACTAGGACCCGAGGTCACAGCCTTAGAGTAAAGGGAAGACCATTTAGAACAGAGATAAGGAGAAAATTTTCAGCCAGAGTGTGGTAAATCTGTGGAATTCATTGCCACAGAAGGCTGTGGAGGCCAGGTCATTGAGTATATTTAAGATTAAAATAGATAGGTTCTTGAGTATCAAGGGTTATTGCGGAGAAAGTGGGAGAATGGGGTTGAGAAACTTATCAGCCATGATCGAATGGCGGAGCAGACTTGATGGACCGAATGGCCTAATTTCTGCTCCCATGCCTTCTGGTCTAATGGGTCAGTTAGCTTAGTGGGCTGGTAGTGCCCCAGTGAAAGTCAGTGTTCCCGAGGGGGGAATGTTCTGAACTCTTTGCCTCGTCTTTTGTGCACAGATTGTGTGGGATGAGAAGAAGCAACGATGGGTGAATCTGAATGAACCTGAGGAGGAGGTAAGTACCAAGTCCAGATGTGCTCCACCTTCCTGTCTGTTAGTTCTGTTCTTAAGGTCCGCCAGTCACAATATAGCCATGAATTAATTGGCAGTTCTTAATTGCTCTGAGAAGGTGGTGGGGAATTGCCATCTAGCAGTATGCAGGTCTGATACAAACTGACCACCTCAGAAGACAGTTTGGAGGCAATCAAATAAAGATGGCAGGTTTCCTTCCATTTTCTGGATTATAGAGAAGGAAAATTGGCACAGGTTTAGCTCCTGATTACTATCATCATAGGGCATGAGCAGCACAGGGTGGAATTAGGCTGTGATGTTTTTTCCCCCCAACTCTGGTTTGATAATCTACCACAATTATTCTTCAGACTGACTGGGGATTAGAATACCTTGGGGTAATCACCCCCCGATGGAACCATAACTGGAAAGAAAGCGCAAGAGATGAGTGTGTATTTTTGACAGGGATGGGGGAAGGGAGAGATTGATGTGATGGAGTGTGGGGCCGGGTGTGGTGGTAATAAGGAAAACTGGGAGTGTGGTGAAAATCTGGGAAGAGTGGGATTGTGACAGGTTGTAGGACTGATACTGCGATAATGCTGGAGTATTGGTTTGGCCATCTGATGGGGGAATGCACACATAGTTTCATGACCTATTGGGCTTATTAGAAGAGGGTGCAAGTCTGAAAGCTGCTTGATTTTTAATTCACTGGAATTGGGTGGGGTTTGAGGAAAGGGGAAAAGGATATGTTGAGGTTCAATATACAGTTTGGTACAGTGCAGAAAGGAATTCCTATCCAGATTCCCAGTGCAGAGCTGGAGTGAACCACTGCCAGGTGTAAGAGTAATGTTGCTTGTGTCATTACAGAGCAAGCCTCTTCCTCCTCCGCCAAGTTTCCCAGTGACAGCCCCTACACCTGCCTCAAGTTCCACTCCTTCAGCCGCACCAGCACCCTCAGGTGGCCCTCCACCTCGGAACAGGTTCTCCATGAAAGCAGGTGAGGTTTTGTGTGTGTATATCCCTCTGCCTCCTCTTGTTTCTCTCCCTCTGTCTTTTGAACTGTAAGGCAGTGGTCTCTGTTGTTTGTGTACAAAGTGTAGAAAAAAGGAACTCCTGCTTCAATAGAGTTTATTGGCACCTCATAATGCAGTGCACTTTATCGGTCAGTGTTGTAATACAGCAAGTATGGCAGCTCAACTGCACACAACAAAGTCCTACATGAAGGAAAAGAATAGATTGATGAGGGCAGAGTGATACATGTTGTTTACATGGGCTTTAATAAAGCCTTTGACAAGGTTCCACATGCTTAGACTGCTTAGTAAAGTTAGATTATCTGGGATTTAGGGAGAGCTTGCCAATTGTATACAAAAATTGGCTTGACAGGAGGAGACAGTGTGGTAGTGGAGAGTTGTTTTTCGGACTGGAGGCCTATGACCAACTGTGTTCCACAGGGATCGTTACTGGGTCCATTTTTGTTTGTCACTGACATAAACAATTTGGATGAGAAAACAGGAGCATGGTTGGTAAGTTTGTCTATGCCACCAAAATTGGCCATATAATGGACAGTGAAGAAGGTTATCTCCGATTACAAAGAGATCTTGATCAGTTGGATCAATGGGCTGACGAGTGGCAGATGGAATTTAATTTGGATAAACGCAAGGTATTGAATTTTTTGTAAAACAACCAAGAGCAGGACTGAAATCGTTAATGGAAGAGCCTGGGTAGTGTTATCAAACAGAGACCTAGTGGGTTCACCTACATAATTCTTTGAAATTTGCATCACATAGACATTGTGGTTAAGGAATTTAGCACACCTGCCTCCGTTGCTCAGACCTTTGAATATAGGAGTTGGGATGTTATGTCGAGGTTGTACAGTTCTGGTCACCCTGTTATAGGAGGAATATTATTAAATTGGAGAGGATTCAGAAAAGATTTACAAGGAAGTTGCCAGGAAATGGAGTTATAAGAGAGGCTAGATATGCTGGGATATTTGTCACTGAAGTGTTGGAGATTGAAGGGTGACGTTATGGAAGTTTATAAAATCATGACTGGCTTAGTTGAGGTGAATAACAAAAAGGTCTTTTCCCTAGGGTGGGGGAGTTCAAAACTAGGGGGCATATTTTTAAGGTGAAAGGAGAAAGTTTTAAAAAGGACATGAGGAGCAACTTGTTTTACACAGTGGTTAATGTGTCAAATGAACTTCCAGCAGAAGTGGTAGATGCAGGTACTATTACAACATTTAAAGACATTTGAATAAGTACATGAGTAGGAAAGGTTTGGAGGGATATGGGCCAAGTGCAGGCAAGTGGGACAAATCTGGTTTGGGAACATTGTCATCGTGGACTAGTTGGACAGAATGATCTGTTACTGTGCAGTATGATTCTGTTCAACTAATGTTGCCTGGGACTAGCACATTGGCCAGGGCAGTAGCAGGGGAACTGTTCTGCCATTTAAAAATATCCTTTAGCGCATTTTTAATGTTCTGTTCAAAGCAAGAAATTTCCTCCCACACTGTGTGTGTGTGTGTGTGTGTGTCGTGCGCGCATTGGGGAAAATGAAGTAATTCTGCCCTTGAGCCTCTTGTGCTATTCCATTAAATCATTGCTGATCCCTAAATTGGCTTCCTACATTTGATTTGGTTCTGTTACACTTCATACCCACACCAACAAAAACTAAAAACCTTTTGCCTCTCCATAGTCCGTATCCTCTTCTTCCCTACCTATTCATGTCTCTGTCAAGATGCCTCTTAAATATTGTGATTGAATCTACTTCAACCACCTCCCCGATAGCTCATTCCAAGCACTTACCACCCTCACTTTCCCCCTTTACTTTACGCCCATCTGTGGGTTCTTATTAGGGAAGAGGGTTCCAGATTTCAATTTGCCTTTGCGTGACTAGACTCTGCTTGGATTTCAAGAATCTGTGTCATGGGTGTGGTGCTGGAAAAGCACAGTAGGTCAGGCAGCATCAGGAAACTTTTGAATTATAATTTGAATTTAAGAATCTGCCCCCACCCAAAAGAAAGAGAAAATTGTTGTCTTTATCAACCCTGGAAAATCTTTTAATTGTCTTAAATGTGTCAATTAGATCACTTTCAATCTGCTAGACTGAAGGGAATGCACAATTTAGCTTATAATTTAGCTCATTCTTAAGATTTAAAGTAAAAGGAGGAAGGTTTAAAGATGATGTAAGAGGCAATTTCTTTTGCAGAGAGTGTTAAGTGCCTGGAATATGCTGCCAGAGAGGTGGTAGAATCATATGCAGTAGCAACAGATGCGCGAGTAGAGAGATATGGACCATACAGAGGCAGAAGGTTTTTAGTTGAGAAAGGCTTTATGTTTTGGTACAGACTTGGTGGGCCAAAGGGCATGTTTATGTGTTGCGCTTTTGGTTTGTTCTTTTCTCTCCCCCCCACTAATATCATTCTGGTGAATCTGTCACATCACAAACAAGGCCATGGTCTCCTTCCTGAGATGTGGTGTCCAGAACTGAACATGGATTTTAACTTTTCCTCGTATGATGTGGCTCCATCGCTAATTGCCCTGGAGAGAGATTAAGGCGATCCAGTTTGGCTCTGATTAGGGTTTGAAGCCTGAAGCATCATTTTCCCCTGTGAAGCTGAAGGAGCCTTTGGCCAATAGTCAGTTCTGCTGTAACACAATAGATCTGTTGTCGTGCAATCCCGTGTTATGAGAAAATCGCACAATGGCCTAATGGGGCCGGAATGACATTATAACCAATAAAGACTTTAAAAGTTCATGCTATAAAAACAATGATCACAACTTGTCAACCGCGTAAATTTGTATTAAAAAAGAAGGACCTATAGTTATTTCTGCATTTCTAAATCTGTCTGTTCCTCTAGTTGCTAAATTACAAGATATTTTAAATCTGTCTCATTGAAAAATGCATCATATGAATCCTCTTTAATTGATGGGCTACATTTTCTCCCGTTCCCGCACACTCATTCTCACAAACATCTGCACACACTATTACACAAACGTTCTCTCATATACATGCTCACATTCTCACATACATACATACTGCACACACTCATTCATACACACATTCTCACTTATACATGCACACTCGCACTCTTGTGTACACACACACTCTAACTCATACTCACGCGTGTGCATTGTCTCTTGTATGCATGCACACTCACCCAAATGTGCGCACATGCACACGCTTGTGCTTGTTCTCTCGTGCACACTGTCATACATGTGCATACATGAACTCTCACACTCACATGCCTGCACAATCTTTCTCAGGCACAAAAGGTCGATATGTGGATGTCCTGAATCCCAGTGGATCACGGCCTGGTGGAGTTCTGATGCCCCCAGTGGACCTGTTTGCCCCCTTGGCACCAATGCCAATCCCTACCAACCTCTTTGTGCCGATGCCAGGTAAGTTGCCTTCCTGTTCCAGCTGGTTGTATTTGTATCAGTCTGTCAGCATTATAAAATATTGTTTCTGTTTTTGCCTTTGGGTCTTCATGCTGTCCAGTGATAGCGAGGTCCCTGATAAAGACAGAGTCTTATTTCTGTAATTCCTGTCAGTACATCTGGAGATTACAAAGCACTTTGTAGCCTTGAAGTACTTTGTTTTCCAGTGAAGTTACTCTTTTAATGTGGGAGATGCAACAGCCAGAACAAGGATTAATAATGGCAGGGTCATCAGGGAACCTCCCTTACCTTTGGGGTAACCCCACAAAACCTTTTGCCTGTACAAGTGAAGGTCATCATGGCATCGGTTTATTATGGTGCCTGAAAGACAGTGTCTACCTAGTCATTGTTAAAGCCATGGAGCAGGACTTGAATGCATGATCTTCTCACTCTGAAGGGAGAGTGTATCACCCACTGACTGATCCTTAGCATCCTTGGAAACTGAGGGGGGAGTGAGAGCATTTGGGAATGGTGAGTCCAGAACAAGATCTTGGCCATGAAATGTGTCTGCAGTGGTAGTCATCTTGATAATAGGCGGAAGTCTTGGTATGTGGAACTTAATGATGCTGCTTTCTGACTTGGAGGTCACAATGCTATTAACTGAATCAGGTAATCACTGTTTATATGAGAGCAGGTGTCGGCCATTTGGCCTTTCAAGCTTGCTCTACTATACAATAAGATCACAGTTGATCTAATTGTAACCTCAGTTCCACATTTCTGTCTAGTTCTTGTTAGTCGAGTGTCCATCTACTTCTACTTCTATCTTGAAAACTCATTGATTCGGCCTCCACCATTCGAAGCAAGAGAGTTTAGCACTCTTGCCATCTTTAATGGAAGAGCCCTTCCTTTTAAACTTTGTTTTAAAGTTCAGAACAAAACTCAGGAGCCTAATAACGTTAACTTTGTTTCTCTGTTCACATTAGCTGCCAGACCTGCTGAGTTTCTCCAGCAATTCTGTTTTTGTTTCTGATTTCCAGCATCTGCATTCTTTGTTTTATTTTAAATCTGTCCCACCCCTCCCACCACCATTTTATATATTTCCAAAGAAGAGATGTTCTTTCAGCATAGAACCCATCAAGTCACCTCAAGATCTTTTGTGTTTCAAGATGGTCATCTCTTTTTATTCTTAAATCCATTGAATGAAGGTGTAACGTTTCCTCATCCCAGGAATTAATCGAGTAAACCTTCGCTGAACTTTAGAGATGTTATGTTTATGATTTTCCTACCCCTTGGGATCCTTTCAGAATCTAGAAAATTTTAGAAGATTACAACCAATGCAGTAACCATCTCTGTGACAACTTCTTTGCAGATCAAGGTCTATCGGATCCAGGGGACTTGTCAGTCTTCAGTCCCATTAGTATCTTTTTGAGTGATTAAGGTTATTTTAGTACCACCCTTTCGGCTGATTTTTCTGTTATTCTTGGGATTTTACTTTGTTTTGAAGATATACCAAAGTTTTCGTGTTTGTGGTTTGCAGGTGAGGGATCTCAACCTCCTGAAGGAAACCCAGCAGAGATCTCTCAGCCTGTGGAACAGGCAAATCTTGAGGCAACTGCACAGCCCCAGGTATCAGGCTTATGTTCTATAGTCTCTTGTTAAATAGCCAGAAACAGGCCATTCAATGCAACCTGCCTGCATATTTTGAATCAACCTGTTCAAACATGTTAGAACTGGAATGTAGACCTTTTGACCCAGAGTAGCCCAACACTGGGGCACCTCTTTGAGCTGGTCTTTCTGGCCCTCATAAGCCCCCTCACACCCCATCTTCATCTCACCCAAATAGCAAATCCCTCTGTTAATTTCCTCCTTGTTATCCAACTCCCTCATTAAGTTTATTGGTACAATTGATCCTTATTTCCCCACGCTCTGGATTCAGACTTGAAATTATCAGTAACAGTGTTATGGAATTAGAATCCCTACAGTGTGGAAACAGGCCATTTGACCCATCAAGTCCATCGACCCTCCGAAGAGCACCCACACAGACCCACCCTCCTACCCTGTCCCAGTAACCCTGCATTTCCCATGGCTAATCCGCCTAACCCACACAATTTTGGACCGTGGGAGGTAACTGGAGCACCCAGAGAAAACTCCACACAGTCATGCAGGTACCTGGCACTGTGAAGCAGCAGTGCTAACCACTGAGCCACCGAGCTGCCCCAACCTTTATGTCAACAGCTCAGAATTTTGATCTTCCTCACATCTATCAGAGTAGGTTGACAATCTCAGTAACAAGATCCATTTTTAATATGATGTATTATCTTAAGAAGTGATTGGCTATGATGTTGCTCAAGTGTCCGTAATATTGAGAAACGTGACACAGGTGCATTTAATCAACATTTCAAAGATTTTTACAAACAAATGATAATTGAAACATTTTACAAGCGCATTGTTCATAATAGTTTTAGAAAAAAAGCCTGTTTAATTAAAATGGCAGGGTGATAGTGGAGTAGTGGTAATGTCACTGACCAAGTAATCCAGAGGCCTAGACTGATATTGTTGGGACAGGAGTTCAAATCCCACCATGGCAGCTGTTGGAATTTAAATGTAACACAATAAATCTGAAATTGAAAACCCACCTCATTCGCTGATGTCCTTTAGAGAAGGAAGTCTGCCATCATTACTTGGTCTGGCCTAGGTCTGACTCCAGTCCCACAGCAAAGTCTTTAATGCCCTCTGAAATTGAACAGCAATGAGGGATGGGCCCCAAGTGCTCGTTTTTCCTGTGATACAATGAAAGTGTAAAACAAACATATCAAAATGAGTTTGATTGAGCAAAATGCAGAAACGCAGTTTATATCAAATATCTTGTGTTGGTTCTCCTTTTCCAGATATTTAACCCGATACCAAATGCTGATTCTTCACCATCCGAGCCTGTCAGTTTGCAGCATGGAGAGGTAAACTACACCATTGCTAAACCACATTGCCAATTGTATCGATGCTAGAGGTGACTCCTTCCTCTCACAGAGTATCCAGCTGTCTTAACCTTCACTTCTATGCAGTCAGAGACAGGACATTCACCCCTTCAGGCTGCCCTGTCATTCTAGATCACAGCTGATCACGGCACAGTGGTTAGCACTGCTGCCTCACAGCGCCAGAGACCCAGGTTCAATTCCCGCCTCAGGCGACTGACTGTGTGGAGATGGCACATTCTCCCAGTGTCTGCGTGGGTTTCCCCCGGGTGCTCTGGTTTCCTCCCACAGTCCAAAAATGTGCAGGTTAGGTGAATTGGCCATGCTAAATTGCCCATTGTGTTAGGTGAAGGGGTAAATGTAGGGGAATGGGTCTGGGTGGGTGCGCTTCGGAGAGTCGGTGTGGACTTGTTGGGCTGAAGGACCTGTTTCCACACTGTAAGTAATCTAATCTAATCTACCTCAATGCCATTTTCCTCTGCTGTCCCATATCCCTTGATATCATTAGTAATTAAAAATCTATCAATTTCTATCTCACTTAAAGACAGAGCTCGAAATGTGTTGCTGGTTTCCTCCCACAGTCCAAAAATGTGCAGGTTAGGTGAATTGGCCATGCTAAATTGCCCATTGTGTTAGGTGCAGGGGTAAATGTAGGGGAATGGGTCTGGGTGGGTGCGCTTCGAAGAGTCGGTGTGGACTTGTTGGGCTGAAGGACCTGTTTCCACACTGTAAGTAATCTAATCTAAATCTACCTCAATGCCATTTTCCTCTGCTGTCCCATATCCCTTGATATCATTAGTAATTAAAAATCTTATCAATTTCTATCTCACTTAAAGACAGAGCTCCCTTTGTGATAGAGATTTCTCAAGGTTCACCACTTCCTCCTCCTCTCAGTCCTAAATTATTCTGATCTGCTACCTCTGTTTCCTGTTGAATCAATGATCTTAATAAAAGACAATGTTTGTTTAAGTTTGAAGCAGTCTTTTTCCTCTCGTTTTTCTCTCTCCAACTGTCTCCTCACCTGTTCTGGAGTTGACCTGTCTGCTTATTGGGAGGTACACAAACCCAGGCTAGCTTCACCTCGCCACAGTGAATGTTCTTCAGTGCACCTGCCTAGACAGCTAGGGAAGGTATAGAAATAATTAACGCTAAGACCCACTCTGTCATGAATCATCCTGCCTTGAACTGGGGATAAGGCATTAGGACAGTGACAGTGATCAGCTAACCATCCAGAAAGAGACAGAGAGCTTGTGCAGCCTGTATCTTCTAAACTGCTTGTGTGCTAAACGGGCCGTGTCATCAGGGAAAATTTGCTGATCCTATAGTTTTCTGTCTCTGAAGTAAACTGGTGTTCTTATGGTGCCTTTAGCTAGAACAGTATCCCAATTTGTTTCACAGTTGGTGAAGTACTCATGAAGTGTAGTTACTGGATTGAATCGGAAAAATGTGACAGCTGATTTATACACAGTAAAATCCCATATTCAGCAGCATGAATGGTGGCCAGGTTTTCTGATTTATCCATGTCGATTGTGGTAACAACTTTGATCAGGATCCTAGGGAGAACTGCCTCAGTTCCCCTTGGGAATAACATCTATGGAATTTGTTCAGCCCACCTGAAAGGGCAGATAGGGCGCCTCTCTTTCAGGAACAGCTCATTCACAAGACTGCAGCTCTGACAGTGCTGTACTCCTACAGTTTTTCATTGGGAATGTTAGCCTGCTTCTAGTGCTGCAATCTCTGACGTTACACATGATGTCATCACCTTCAGTGTGCCCGTCAATGCAAAGACTGTTGCTGTCCCGTTTGGGACATTCACAGCTGGGAGACTAAACTAAGGATGTTCTGAAGTGCTTCAGGGCATCTTGAGTTCAGGTTAGGTGCTATGTAAAGACAAAAGGCTTACAAAATCATGCTGGGTCTAGATAAGGCGAATGGCAGGTGTCTTTTCTCTAGGGTGGGGGATTTCAAAACAAGGGGGCATATTTTTAAGGTGAGAGGAGAAAGGTTTTTAAAAATGACTTGAGGGGCAATTTTAAAAAAATTTAACAGCAGTTTGTGTGTAGACTGAACTTCCAGAGGGAAACGGTGGATGTGGGTAACATTGACTTAAAAGGACATTGAGGTAAGTTCATGAATAAGAAATGCTTGGAGGGCCAAGCACAGGCAGGTAGGACTAGTTTAGTTTGGGATTATGGTTAGCATGGACTGGTTGGACAGGGTCTGTTTCCGTGCTGTACCACTATAAAAGTTCACTTTCCCTGGTAGATTATTGAGGCCACTTTGGTAAACGTTTGTCTGTTTTTCTAGACTGCTGCTCAGCCTGTGCATGGCGGCCCTGCATCAGGAGCCGTTCCATTTTACAACCCTGCACAGTTCCCCCAAGTAAGTACATACTTTTAAATTAAAAATGAAGTTCTCCTTTGCAATACTCTCTTCAAACTGGTGATAAATGTTAATCACATTATGTCAAAAAATGTTGCAAAACAGTTATGAAGCTTTAATCTATCCAACCCCGTGCTGTCCATGTCCTGGGAGACTTTGATAGGAGAACCATCAAACGTAGGAGCAGAACTGGGCCAATCTGCCCACCGAGTCTGCTCCCCCATTCAGTAAAATCGTGCCTGATCTATCCATCCTCAACTCCACTTTCCTGCTTTCTCCCCATACTCCTTGATTCCCCCACTGATTAAAAATCTCAGCCTTAAATATACTTCATCACCCAGACTTGACAGCTCTCTGCAATAAAGATTTCCACAGATTCACTACCGTCTGAGACGAGAAATTCCTCATCCCTCTCAAATCTATGACCCTTTATTCTGACATTATGTCCTTTGGTCTAGACTCTTTCAAAAGGGGAAGCAACACTTACTGTCAAGTCCTCTAAGAATTTTGGATTCAATGAGGTTGCCCCCCTTCATTCTTCTGTATTTCAAAAAGTACATGGAGTTATGGAGGTCCACAGCACAGAAAAAGGCTCTTTGACTCAACGAGTCTGTGCCAGTCAAAAACAACCACCTAACCCTTTCTCTTCCCATTTTCAGCACTTGCCCATAGCCTTGTCTGACTTAGCATCACAAATGTATATCTAAATACTTAAATGTAATGAGGGTTTCTGCCCCTTAACACCTTACAGGCACAGTGTTTCAGATTCTCATCACCCTCTGGATGAAAAACATTTTCCATACATCTCCTCTAAACCTCCTGTCCCCTACCTTATATTCAAATACTACTTCAATGCTCAGAATTATTTTGCCTCTCCCACCCTTGCAGGTGAGTTCCAGATTTCCACCACTCCTCTTGCCCCTCACCTTAAATGTGCCACCCCCATGCCCTAGTCATTGATTCCTCTACCAAGGAGAGAAGTTTCTTGCCATATACCCTATGTCTCTCAATTTTATATCACAATCAGTTCCCCCCTCCGTCTCCTCTGCTCTGGGGAAAATAACCCCATTCTGTCTAATTTCTCTTCATAACTGAAACCCTCCAGTCCCAGCAGCATGCTGGGAAATCCCCTCTGCACCTCTCTCTAGTGCAATCACATCCCTTCAATAATATGGATTCTAGAACTACACACAATACTCCAGCTGTGGCTTACAGGTCCAGTATACACAACCTTTCCTCATAAGAGACTCTCTTCATCGCCTGCACAATATCTGGTATCAGCCTCGCAAACTTTCTCTGGACTGCCAATGGCAGTACACTTTTCCTCAGATAGGGGGACCAAGGCCATTCACAGTATTCTAGCTGTGGTCTGACTGAAGCTTTGTACATTTTTCTCATAAGCTCCTGACTTTTATACTTCATTCCCTTTGAAATAAAGACCAGTATTTCATTTACCCTCCCAATTACCTAATGAAATTAGATACTAGCTTTTTATGATTCAAGGATGAGAACTCCCAAGTCCCACTGCTGTAGTTTTCTGCAGCCTATCTCCATTTAAATAATATTCAGATCCTCTATTTGTCCTTCGTCCTACCAAAATGCATAATCTCACATTTCCCCACATTATATTCCATCTGCAAAGATTTTGCCTACTAGTTAACCTGTTACTTTCCTTTGCAGATTCTTTGTCATTCTCACCACTTAATTTCCCATCTGTTTTTTTTATATCATCTGCAAACTTGGTGATAATACATTCACCTTCCTCATCTGAGTCATTAATATATATTGTAAATAATTGTTGTTCCAGCACTGATCCCTGTGACGCTCACCAGTTACAGGTTGGAAATACCCTTTATAGTTTGTCAGTGCTCTATCCATTTTAATATACTACCTCCTATATTATCTCCAACACTCAGCTCTTATTAAATTAACCAATCATGTGGCATTTCATTATTCGCCTTCTGAAAATTCAAATGCATTACATCCACTGCTTCCCCTTTATCTATCCTACTTGTTACCTCCTGAGCGTATTCTAATAAATTTGTCTGGTATGATTTCCCCTTCATGATGCCATGCTGACTCTGCTAGATCATACTACGCTCTAAATGCACTGCTGAAACATCCTTTACAACAGACTCTAATGTTTTCCTAATAACAAATGTTAAGCTGTAACCTGTTTTGTCACCTTCCTTTTTTAAATATTGCCAGTTTTCCAATCCTCTGGAACTTTTCCAGATGTTTAGGATTCCTGGAAGATTACAGCTAGAGCATCCACTGACTCTATACCCTAACGTTTGTGCGAAGATTTGTAGCTCGGGTGCTCGTTGCTGTGGTTCTGTTCGCCGAGCTGGAAGTTTTTGTTGCAAACGTTTCGTCCCCTGGCTAGGCGACATCATCAGTGCTTGAGAGCCTCCTGCGAAGCGCTTCTTTGATGTTTCCTCCGGTGTTTCACGTGGTCTGTCCCTGCCGCTTCCGGTTGTCAGTTTCAGCTGTCCGCTGTAGTGGTTGGTCTATACCCTAACGTTTTACTGTAGCTGTCCAGGGTGTGTTTGGAGACCAGGTTGTGCTTGACTGTGTCTCTTCTCCCCTCACCACTGACAGCTTCTTGCCCAGTTTCCCCGTTTACTAACCGGTGCTATGACCTCTGCTTTGCAGCCCTCGGCAGGAACGTCCGGCTCTCGACCAGGAAGGTTCGGGCAAAGGAAATATCCAACATTAAACTGAAAGTCTTAGAATGAATTCTGAAATGAATGGAATTTTCAACCCCTTCTGGGGACAGTGCAAGTAATGTGCTGTGATGTTTGCAGTTACAAATTATTAAACTGGAGTGGTGTGTCATTTAAATAGTTCTTGCCCTCCAGAAATGCCAATAATTACAAATTCTTCTGAGGGTGAATTGAAATCTGAAGGAAATGTAATTGTTTATCCCTGGTTTATTGATTAAATAATAAAATCCAGTCTAACAGCAGCTGTAGCTACATGACATAAATTACAATGCAACATGATCTAAGAATAAAACACACCCTCCAAAAGTGACTGTAAATGTCAGAGCATCTGTTGCAAGGTGGAATTGGTGTCGACCAGATCCTGGCACATCCACAAAGACGTTCAGCACCAAGTGATTCTTTAATTCTATAACTGTTCCATTTTAAATGAGAAAAGTTTGTTTTGGGATGGGGGGGTGGGGTTAGGTTGGGTTAAGGGCAGAGAAATGCTGGAAGATTGACCCTGATGATTTGTATTTAGATAATATATATAAAAGGCTGCTGTAAGAGTATTGTATAGCCAGACCCATCTGTTGTACATTAATACATTAAAATATCTGGAGGACTGTGTGAATAAATATTAACATGTGCAATATCAATGCTATCTTTCTCTTATTCTGGGAGAAGATCCAACGGACATGGGAGAAGAGAACGTGCAGATGAGCTGGGAGGGGCTTGGCCCCCTTGAAAGATTATGCCCCCTGCACCCTGTCTCTTTCAAACAGTATTCTGAAGTTGCTTTATCCAACTGCAATATTTGAAATCGCCACAGAAATGCAGTGTAATTTGGGAATAACTTTGTACAGAATGAAATCTGATCTCAAAGCCCTCAAATAATGTGATTCTGCCCCCAATATCACTTTATAGTCTTTAACTGTACTGCACCTCTATCCCGTGTAGCTTAGTACCCTCTGAACCCCTCATGTAGACTGCACAATATTTCAGATTCAGATTCTTCTCTTGGCTGAGAAGTTTATTTTCTTGTTTTAAGGATGCACACTGTAAATTGTTGAAAGGAAATAAAATATTTTGTGTTCTGGAACATTTTCAACCTCTTGCCCCGTCTGTGTTTTGTTAGTTTTGTTTTAAAACACATTCTTGGCTAGGCTAGTATTTATTCCTATCCCTAATTACACTTAAGATGATGGTGAGCTGTCGTCTTGTACCACTGCAGTCAATTTGGTGTAGAGGCACCAACAGCACAGCTCAGAGGGGAGAATCCAGTTTGGGCCCAACAACAGTGAAGGAGCGGTGCTATCGGTATGCTGTGTAGCTTTCAAGGAAACTTGTACACTATGCTATCTGCTGTCCTTGTCTTTCTAGATGGTAGCGAATGCGGTTTTGCTAGTTGCAATTGAGATTGAAGGAGGCTTGGTAAGTTGCTGCAGTGTATCTTGTAGATAGCAAGCACCATTAGCAATGTGTCAGTGGTGGAGGAAGTGAATGGTGAAAGTCTTAGATGCAGCCCTGCTTACATGATTACCTTGACCAGGATGGTGTTGGAGATGCACTCACCCAGGTAAGTGAAGAGAGTTCCACCACAGTCCTGAATTATCACTTGCAGATGATGCCAGGAGAGTTACTCACTGCAGTATTCTTAGCTTCTGACTTGTAGACAAAGTATACATCTGGTCTGGTTAAGAGCTCACAATCACAACTTCATGAAGCTTGCTACCTGTTAAATCCAGTTGCACTGAGTGCTAGTCAACATTTGAACAGGCTTGCAGGCACATCTTTTGCCTCCAGTTCTGCGTGAACTAGATGTGGATGCCAAAGCTAGGAGTGAGTTCTGAGGAGATTCATGGGTAAATGGGAATTTAGATTTGGGGAAAAAACTGAAGTTTAACAAGATATCCGAGGCTAAAAATTGAAGAATAGTCTAATGTTACTGGTTGTAATAGCCCTTGTACCATCATCAGCTGAGATGGAGAACTAGGTGTTTGATTACAAAACTGGCTCGAAAGTAGAAGACAGAGGGTGACGGTGGAGGGTTGGTTTCAGACTGGAGGCCTGTGATCAGTGGAGTGCCACAAGGATTGGTGCTGGGTCCTCTACATTTCATTTACATAAATGGTTTGGATGCGAGCATAAGAGATATAGTTGGTAAGTTTGCAATTGATACCAAAATTGGAGGTGTTGTGGACAGTGAAGAAGGTTACCTCAGATTACAATGGGATCTTGGTCAGATGGGCCAATGGGCTGAGAAGTGGCAGATGGAGTTTAATTCAGATAAATGTGAGGTGCTGCATTTTGGGAAAGCAAATCTTAGTAGGACTTATACACTAGGAGAAAGTGAGGACTGCAGATCAGAGCTGAAAAATGTGTTGCTGGAAAAGCGCAGCAGGTCAGGCAGCATCCAAGGAGCAGGAGAATTGACGTTTCGGGCATAAGCCCTTCTTCAGGAATGTTTCCTGATTCCTCTGGAATGTTGCTGAACAAAGAGATCTTGGAGTGCAGGTTCATAGCTCCTTGAAAGTGGTGCCGCAGGTAGACGTGATAGTGAAGAAGGCATTTAGAATGCTTTCCTTTATTGATCAGAGTATTGAGTACAGGAGGTCATGTTGCGGCTGTACAGAACATTGGTTAGGCCACTTTTGGAATACTTTGTTCAATTCTGGTCTCCCTGCTTTAGGATGTTGTGAAACTTGAGAGGATTCAGAAAAGATTTACAAGGATGTTGCCAGGGTTGGAGGATTTGAGCTAAAGGGAGAGGCTGAACAGGCTGTGGCTGGAGCGTCAGCGGCTGAAATTCTTTTCTGTGACATAGGGGAGTCCAAAATCCAAGGTTTATAGTGAGAGGGGAAACATTTGAGAGACCTAAGGGACAACCTTATGTATGGAATGAGCTGCCAGAAGAGGTGGTGGAGGAATTTAAAAGGAATCTGGATGAGTAAATGAAGAGGAAGGGTTTAGAGGTATATGGGCCAGATTAATTTAGGATACCTGGTCGGCATGGACGAGTTTACGTGCTGTACATCTATGACTGTATGTTATCTTCATCCTCTTGCCTGATATCGGACCTGAAATTGACAGCGTTTTCTGTTTATTTTGAGATTCCCCGCCTCTTTAAAACTTTGAAAAGCAAAATATTAATGAGCTGAACAAGTTGTGGAGAATAATAAAAACCTGTAAATCAGAAACAAATACAAGACATTGCTGGAAAAGCTCAGCAGGTCTGGCCGTATCTGTGCAGAGAAATCAGAGTTAACATTTCGGGCCTAATTCTGAGGAAGGATCACTGGACCTGAAACGTTAATTCTGATTTCTGTTCCCAGATGCTGCCAGCCCCCAACTTCCTGGTCTCCAGAACAGCTGTTGGATACAATGGGCAAACAGAACCTGCAGACTGACTGTATCATTCTCCCTGGGATGACTCCTCCAGTATCCCTGCATGCATAGCAGCTGAATGGCTGGGATGACTCCTCCAGTATCCCTGCATGCATAGCGGCTGAATGGCTGGGATGACTCCTCCTCATTCCCGGGATGCACTGGAACCGGCGTTGGCAACGAGCTTTGATCCAGTTGCTAAGGGCCGCAGGTTTTTATGTGGGCCCAGCGTCAGGAGCTGGCGGGGAGTCCGGTAGCTGGGCCGGTGAGGTAAATGGAGCGTCCTGTTTTCCCTGCGGTGCATGTGCTCGATAGCGCCTGGGCCTGGAGTAGTTGGAGGAGCGGGCTCCGACATCCTCAGGCTGGTGCATCCCTGGGTGAGACAGGCTGACCCTGGGGCCAGGGGCTCAGTGCAGCCGGAGTCAGGGTGTTGTCGGTGTCTGAGGGGCCGGGGATGGAGGGACGTGCTGCTGACCGGCGGCAGTGGGCAGATGTGTGAGAGAGAGAGCGGGGAATCGGAGGTCTGGCTGAGAGGGAGAGGCTGAACTGGCCGGGGCTGTTTTCCCTGGAGTGTCAGAGGCTGAGGGGTGACCTCCAGAACTAGAGGGCATAGGTTTAGGGTGAGAGGGGAAAGATATAAAAGAGACCTCAGGGGCAACTTTGTCACACAGAGGGTGGTATGTGTATGGAATGAGCTGCCAGAGGATGTGGTGGAGGCTGGTACAATTATAACACTTTTTGGATTAGATTCGATTCCCTACAGTATAGAAGTTTAAAAGGTATCTGGATGGGTTAGAGGGATATGGGCTGGTTGCTGTCATTAGAGACTTGATTAACTTAAATATCTGTTTGGCATGGATGAATTGGACCGAAGGGTCTGCTTGCGTGCTGTACATCTCTCTGACTGTAATTGGCCTCAGTGTCATAAGGCGCAGCTCCCTGGGGCTGGTTCTTCTCTGAACAATCTACTGCAGATGCTGGTATCTGTACTGAAAACAACAAAATGCTGGACAGCGGGTCAGACAGCATCCATGGAGAGAGAGTAAGCTAACATTTCAAGTCTAGATGGCTCTTCATCAGAGCTCAAGAGAAATGTGGAGGGGACAGCATTGAAGCAATAGTGGGGGTGGGAGGTGCTTGGCGTGCTGTGGGTGAAAGGATGTTGATATTTCAAGTTAAGTAATCAGAATGTGAGAATGGACTGGCAGAACATCACCCCCTCATGGCACCTTTCTATATATCTGCAGAAGGTGCAACCCCTGCCCCTTCACCTCCTCCCTGCTCCCTATCTAAGGGCCCAAAACAGCCTTTCCAGGTGAAGCAGCATTTCACCTGTACCTCCTCCAACCTTGTGTCTTGTCTTTGCTGCACCCAATATGGCCTACTCTACATTGGGGAAACCAAATGCAGACTGGGTGACTGCTTTGCAAAACATCTCCAGTCTGTGCGCAAGCAGGACCCTGACCTTCCCGTAGCCTGTCATTTTAACACGGTGTCCTGCTCGCATGCCCACATGTCTGTCCTCAGCATGTTGAAGTGTTCCAGTGAATAACAGCACAAACTGGCAGAACAACATCTCCTATTCAGACAAGGCACTTTACAGCATTCTAGACTTAATATTAAGTTCAATACCTTTAAACAGTGAATCATTCCCATTTCATAAAATCCTGACAGTGTGGAAACAGGCCATTTGGCCCAACTAGTCCACACTGACCTTCTGAAGAGTAACACTCCCAGAAGCATTCCCCTATCCTATTACTCTACATTTACCCCTGACTAATGCACCTATTTTCTTCCCTTTCTTTTAGCTTGTTATTATGTCCTCTCTTCCCTCCCTCCATCACAGTGTCTATCCTTTCAAGTCTGTCAGGAGTCAAGTGATTGTTCTGCCATTCTCACATTCTGATCACTTAAAATGAACTGTCAACATCTTTTCTCCATCGGCACCCTACACCCACTACTGCCCCTGCTCCAACTATAGCATAAATGCTGTCCCCTCTACACTGTACTTTGATCTGATGAAGAATCAACTAGACTCAAAACATTAGCTTGCTCTCTCTCCATGGATGCTGTCTGACCCACTGTGATCTCCAGCATTTGTTGTTTTCAGTACATTATTTTTCTGCCATTCTCACATTCCAATCACTTAATCTGAACTATCAACATTCTTTCTCTCCCAGCACTCCAATCCCCTGCCCCCGATTTGCTGTTTTCTGATTTGATTGGATCTTTCCCAGCTCAAATACTACCTACCAGCTTCAGGTCCATCTTCATCCAATAAAAACTCCACATTTTTACAAAAATAATAATCACCTCACCCCTCCCTATCTCTGTCACCTCCTCCAGCCCCTACTTCCCTCCCTATTTCTGTAATGTCTGGCCCCTATCCCTCCCTACCTCTGTTACCTCCTCTAATTCCTACAACCCTTCCTATCTCTACCCCTCCTGTCTCTACAACACTGATTTTTGAGTTTCATCCAATTCAAGTGTTCCAGATTCCTCTGATTTTAATGATTCAACTATTAGCACTATGCCTTCAGCTGCCAGGATCCCGAACTCTCGGATTTCCTCTCCATACCCTCTCCCTCTTTGAATCTTTAAGATACTTATTAAAACCTGTCTGTTTGATGAAATATGTGATTGTTTGTTTGGCCTGCTAACTCTTTGTGGTTTTGTGTTAAATTTAATCTGACAGTGTTCCTGTGAAATGATTCCATATAAGTTATATTTAACGAACTTAGTCGGATGTGTTATGTGCTCCCAGGGCAAATTGGACTTGAACCTGGGTCTTCTAGGTTCGAGCTAGGGTCACTATCACTGTCCCACAAGAAGCTCTGCCAGTTCCATTATAAACTAGGCTGCCATTCCTGATCATTTCAGCGCTGCCTTCGAAGAACAGTGAAAGTCTCCTAGTGTTCTCTGAGATTGCCTTCATTCATCCCCTGGTGGCAGGAATGTCAGGCACCAATACTGCTTACATTTTGCATCAAGTTAATATCATTATTCAGAGTCTGTAGGTGACTTTAAAAAAGTATTTCACAAAAGATGCATACAGACAAATTTGGAGCAGGACGAGATCATTTGGCTCCTTCAATCAGCTCCGCCAGTTTAAAAGCTCATGGTTGACTTGATTCCAGCCTCAACTCCACATCCTGCCTATCCCTGATAACCTTTAACTCCCTTGCTGGTAAAGAATATCCACCTCTATCTTCAGTTACCTTGCATCTGGGGTAGATAGCTCGAAGACCTGAGAGTAAACAAAATTCTAATCTCCATCTGACGTGGGAGACCCCTTATTTTGAAATTCTGCCTCCTGGTTCTAGTCTCTCCCATAAGGAGAAACATCCTTTCAGAAGTTACACCCCCCCCCACCCATATTCCTGTCAGAATCTTGTGTTTCAGTAAGATCACTTCTCATTCTTCTAAACTCAGGCACAGCTTGTCCTTTCATTGTGGATAACCCTACCTCCTGCTCCACCTTCGCTGCCCTGCTTCTAATGCATTGCATCATTTCTTCAACAAACCAACCAAAACTGCAGATAGTACTCTAGATCTAGCCTCGCCAAAGCTCTGTACAACTGTAGCAGATCCATACTTCTAGATTCTATCTCCTTGCAGTAAAGGTCAGCATTCTGTTTGCTTTTTGAATCACTTGTATGGTAACTCTTTGTGATTCTTGGACAAGAACACTCAGATCCCTCTGTGCATCAAAGTTTTGCAATCTCTCCTCATTTTAAAAAGATACTCCTCTATTCTTCCTGTCATAGTGGATAAACTCACTTTGCTATACTACAGTCAATCTGCCAAATTTCATCCACTCACTTAGTCAATCTCCATCCTTTTGCTGACCCCTTCTGTCCTCTTCACAACTTATTTTCCTACCTGTCTTTGTATCATCAGCAAATTTAGCAACTGTGTGTTTCATTCCCACTTCTAAGTTATTGATCAAGATTGTAAATAGTTGAGATCCAAGCACCGATTCCTGAGTCAATCCACCAGTACCTCTTCCCAACCTGAAAATGATCCATTTCTGTGTCTTCAATCTCTTGTTAGTGAATGAAGAGAATAAGAGACACAACAGATATCCAGAGTTTCTCGAGGTATTTAAAAACTAAAAGGATTTGAAAAAGTGAGTTTGGATCCTCTATAGAGAGCATCTCAGGAATTGATCCTGGAAAATAAGGGAATAACAGCTGAATTGAACAGATGTTTTTTTCTGTTCCATGATAATATGCCATCCCCTATACCATGAGCTCTTATTTTACATGGTGCCCTCTGAAGTGGCCCCTTGTCAGATGCCTACTGGAAGTCTAAAAACACCACATTCCAGAGGTTTCCCTGTTATCCAAACTGCTTGTTGCTTCCTGGAAAAAAAACTCAATAAATTGGGAAAAGAAAATTTTCCTTTCTCAAAACTACGTTGACTCTCCCTGATTGCATTAGGATATTTCAAATGCTCGGTTATATCCTCCTGAATAAAAGATTCCAGCATTTTCCCCATAACCAACGATAAGTTAACTGGCCTGTAGTTTCCTGCTTTCTGTCACCTGCCTTTCTTGAATAGAGGACTTACTAGCTTCCAGTCCCTGGGACTTTTCCAGACTGCAGATAATTTTGGAAAATAAAAAGCAACATCTCTCCCATTTCAGCAGCCACTACTTGTCAGATTTTAAGTCAAGAAGAAGTTTTGCTGTTCCCTTTGCCCGGTGAATAGAATGGTTTAAGTTCCTCCCTTTCACCTGATTCCCAGTTGTTTCTGGGATGTTATGTGTATCATGTTCAGTGCAGACAGCTGTAAAACATCTGTTCAATTCAGCCAATATTCACTTATTTTCCAGGATCAATTCCCGAGACCCCCTCTTTAGAGGACTCAAACTCACTTTTTTAGATTCTTTTAGTTTTAAATACCTTGAGAAACTCTGGATATCTATTGTGTCTCTGATTCTCTTCATTACACCCTCCTCATTGACCTGTTATTTATTCTTTGTTGTTCTTTATCTTTTGTCTAGCCTTCTAACTTGCAATTCACCTTTTCAGAATTGCTCACCTTTTCTTTCAATTTTATATACTACCTTTGGTGTCATTAGTTAGCCAGGGTTGGTCCTTAAGATTAGAAGGCCATAACATACAGAAGCAGAATTAGGCCATTTGCTCATCCAGATACTGCTTAAATGCTGTGAGAGTACCTGCCTCCACCACCCTCTCAAGCAGCGTGTTCCTACTCTTGCCCCTGAGACTGAATATCACTTAATCATGATCACTGTAACCAAGGAGCTCCTTCACTAGGTGGTCATTAGTCAATCTTGTCTGATTGTACAGTTTCAGGTCAGCATTTAGTGTCTATTTCTGAGGCCCATGCTTGAGAACTGTATGTGGAGGGTGCTCTAACCTGTAACTAATCCCTTGCTTTTCCCTTCACTGGGAGTGTTTGATGGGGACAGTGTAGGTGGAGCATTACTTTTGATTTTAAAAACTTGGAAGAAGCGAAGATAGGTGGAGTTGTGGACAGTGAGGAGGGCTGTTGTCGGCTGCAGAGGGACTTAGATATGATGCAGAGCTGGGCTGAGGAGTGGCAGATGGAGTTCAACCCTGCCAAGTGTGAGGTTGTCCATTTTGGAAGAACAAATAAGAATGCGGAATACAGGGTTAATGGTAGGGTTCTTAGTCAGGTGGAGGAACAGAGGGATCTTGGGGTCTATGTACATAGATCTTTGAAGGTTGCCACTCAGGTGGATAGAGTTTGTAAGAAGGCCTATGGAGTATTATCGTTCATTAGCAGAGGGATTGAATTCAAGAGTCGTGAAGTGATGTTGCAGCTGTACAGGACTTTGGTTAGGCCACAGTTGGAGTACTGTGTGCAGTTCTGGTCGCCTCACTTTAGGAAAGATGTGGAAGCTTTGGAGAGGGTGCAGAGAAGGTTTACCAGGATGTTGCCTGGAATGGAGAGGAAGTCGTACGAGGATAGGTTGAGAGTTCTCGGCCTTTTCTCGTTGGAACGGCGAAGGATGAGGGGTGACTTGATAGAGGTTTATAAGATGATCAGAGGAATAGATAGAGTAGACAGTCAGAAACTTTTTCTCCGGGTACAACAGAGTGTTACAAGGGGACATAAATTTAAGGTGAAGGGTGGAAGGTATAGGGGAGATATCAGGGGTGGGTTCTTTACCCAGAGAGTGGTGGGGGCATGGAATGCGCTGCCCGTGGGAGTGGTAGAGTCGGAATCATTGGCGACCTTTAAGCGGCATTTGGATAGGGACATGGATGGGTACTTAATCTAGGTTAGAAGTTCGGCACAACATCGTGGGCCGAAGGGCCTGTTCTGTGCTGTATTGTTCTATGTTCTATGTTCTATAAGCGTTACTCTGTATCTAACCCGGTGCTGTACTGTCCTTGTCACCATCAACCAGTTCCAATGTAGATGAAGCTTTACTCTGTATCTAACCACATGCTATACCTACCCTGAGAATGATTGATGGGGACAGTGTAGAAGAAGCTTTACAATGTATCTAACCCTGTGTTGTCCCTGACATGGAGTGTTTGAATAGGATGGTGTAAAGGGAGCTTTACTCTGTATCTAACGCAGTAGTGTCACTGAGATGGGAGTGTTTGATGGTCGTGTTTTTAGAAGGAGCTTAATTGTGTGTTGGACATATTGGAGACTTTTGGGTTATTAACTGTGTCAATTAAATAATCTTAGAATAAAAACCTTCTGAGATGAGCAGGAACACATCAGAACGTATCCGCAAGGAAATAAGTGACAGGTGATCTTGTCCACGAATGATCAAAGTACAACACTGTTGGCTACTGTATGCAAGTGTTGGGAAACAATAACTAACTTTTGGTTGGGGCTATGAGTTATGAATAAGATTCTTCTTCAAGGAATAGATAATTCACAACATTTTGTTTAAAGAAAATACCTTTGAGGTAAACTTGTTTCACACTGAACTGTTTTCAAACAGTGCTAAACTGGATACACACAGGGAGTTTAGTTACATCTTCCTTTGATGTCAGCTATCAAAGCTGCCTGTTAGCCCTGGAAGTGTTTGATGGGGCAAGGCTTTCATCACCTAGTTGGGGAGTTTCAGATATACTGAATCTGAAAGCCTCTCCTTCAGCATGCTGTGTATTCATCAAGTTTGTTCCTGTTATCAACATGGGGATTGTCATTGAGCAGAAACTGAACTGCACTGACCATATAACAACTGGCTTTTTTGGGAAGAGGGCTCCAGAGTTTCCACTCCCTTTTGTATGAACCATTACTTTCTGACATCACCTTCAATGGTCTGGCTTTAATTTTAAGAGACTGCCTCTTTGTTATTGATCCCACCACCCGGCCCAGGAAGGTAACCATTGCTCTGTATTTACTCTGTCAATCTTTTCCCTCGAGACTGTCCACATTAAGCAGTGACCCCACTGTCAAAAGTCAGGATCCTATATGTATTGCTGTGAACCTCCTAAAGGAGCAGACATTACCTGCACTTGATTCTCTGAGAGCTGAGGTGAAGTGGGAAGTGTGCTGTGTTGCTTGAAAAACACAACCATTCACTGGGTCAGGACAGTGCTCAGTGTGAGAGTGAAAATCTCCTCTCCAAGCCATTGTATGTATGAGATGGGATGGGATTACTAACTGGAAACAGCAAGGGGCTTTGGGGTCCAATCCATCATCAGTCAGATCCATCTTGCTGTGGACCATTACCCAGGAATTCCTGCTGGAGAAAGAGAGAGGTTGGGGAAGGCTCCACATCAGCTGTGATGTCCCTACAGCCAATCAGTCTTTGTATCCAGCCTGTCAAATTCAGAGTAACCTGCTAATTAAGTACAGGACCTTTGAAACTGGAAATCACCAGTTCAGGAGAGTAGCCAGCAGCTTGTGTTTAAGTTGGGGCTGTCTTTTGGATGACGAGGACTCCTCTGCCCTTTCAGGTGAGAGAAAAAGATCTCCTGTCCTCTATCTGAAGGAGGATGGGAGCTGTCCTCATGCCCTGTGTTACATCTGACTGGGGGAATGCGCTGGAAATAAAGCCCCAATATTCATCAAATCATTGCAAAAGTGAACGATTTTATAGAAGTGTGCAAAGTTGCCCCAACATACTTGCCTTTTATATGCAGATTGACAAAGCATGGACTGGGTTTCTGTGCTGAACAGAAAATACTATTTACTACAAATCAATAGATTCTAGCTACAGTTAAACCATAATGGACCAATGACAAATAACTACTAACTATAAGGACAGTACCTTTTTATTTTGTGCTTTTAAAAGCTGGGGGCTGAAATGAGAAAGAGCTGTATTATAGAGTTATTGAGCACAGAAATAGAAACTTTGGTCCAACTCGTGCGTGCTGACCAGATATCCCAATCTGACCTAGTCCCATTTGGCAGCATTTAGCCCATATCCCTCTAAACCCTTACTATTCATGTACCCAGACAGATGCTTTTTAATGTTGTAATTGTACCAGACTTCACCACTTCCTCTGGCAGCTTGTTCATTACACGCACCACCCTCTGTGTAAAAAGGTTATCCCTCAGGTCTTTTTTAAATCTTTCCCCTTACACCTTAAACTTATGCCCTTTGGTTTGGACATGCCTCACCCTAGGAAAAAGACTATGGCTATTCATCCTATCAGTGCCCCTTGTGATGTTATGAACCACTTTACGGTCACCCGTCTGATGTATTGAAGCCAGTGCTTGAAAGCATGGCTGTATGTTTTAAAAGCAAGTAGCCTGCCTCCCAGTGCAGGCATCGTCGAAATAACTGTTGGAACCAGTAGTGATTGACATTAAAGTTGTTAATGATTTGGAAACACAGGCATGCACTGTGCAGGCTTTACTGGCACCAGGAGGTTGATTGCCCTATGGACTAATGACCAGTTAGCAATGCCTGTTAACAATTGGTTCTCTGCTGACTGAGCAGATTGGAGCTGGGGACAAGTTAGAGTGAGAGAAGTGTTTAGTTCTTCTTCAGCTCAGAAGCAGTCTCTCTGTTCTCTGTAGTCAAAACTTGCTGTAAATCTGAAGAAAACCAGTTTATCACTGCTTCACAGCTGTTACAAACTGTGACTTTAACTGATGAGTCAGAGACAATTTATGGTTGAACCAAACCACCTCATGCTCTTCGAGGAGAAAGTGAGGACTGCAGATGCTGGAGATCAGAGCTGAAAATGTGTTGCTGGAAAAGTTGAACTCCCCCTCCCACTCCACCAAGGACATACAGGTCCTTGGACTCCTCCATCGCCAGACCATAGCAACACGACGGCTGGAGGAAGAGCGCCTCATCTTCCGCCTAGGAACCCTCCAACCACAAGGGATGAACTCAGATTTCTCCAGATTCTCCTGCTCCTTGGATGCTGCCTGACCTGCTGCGCTTTTCCAGCAACATATTTTCAGCCCACCTCATGCTCTTAGCAACCAAGGGAAGCATCCAGGGAAAGATGATTGAAGCAATGTGCTGACCAGCAGAATAGTGATAGGAACCATTCCATAAGGAGCATTTTATCAAATGTGGCATCAAGCAGAACTATTGTCAGTGCGAATCAGAGGGAAATCTTGCCACTGGTTGGAGTCATATCTGGCACAAAGGAAATGATTGTGTCTGTTGGAAATCCCACTTGGGAAAGTGCATGGATACCGAAGAACTGCTATTCCTGGGATTGTCACAGACGTTAAAGGTTGAATCAAACTATTTGAAGTTCTTAAGTTACCTGTCTGATGGACTTTAGGTTAACAGAAAACACTGACCGAGGTTTTGCATTTAACATGAACTACTGTTTATCACCAATAAATAATGCTAGCCACAGGAAAATGAATGTGAATTATCATCGATATCTCTACTAGATTAAACTCTGACCCCTTCCTAAACTCCTACACACCCATGCAGACCTTTGCAAACAATTAGACATGGATGTTACAGGATGGAGGAAAAGATACTAGGGAAATACAATCACAGCACCAATCCACTAAGGATTAGTGAGATGTCTCTTTGTTTCTTCCCAAGTCCTGCTGACCTCCATTCTTCTTATTTCCAGATCCTTTCAATTCTTTGCTGAAGTACAGTGCAGTTGGTGCTTTGTTTTTTCAGTCACTGGTTAGATGCAACAGTCTATAGCAACTGATGGGGGAGTTTAGCTATATTTCCGTTTTTGGTAACTTTGCATCTTAGAGGGAGAGTGATGCTGTATCTTTCAGTCTAGAGGCTTTTGCCAATGTATTGTTCACATACAAACTGTCTACCTGCCCAGAAAGCAATCACCGAGTTGTTGTCATGTTGATGACTGTAGCCTCTACAGTTGGCCCTGTTTTCACAAGCCAATCAGCAGTTTGTCTTTGGGTGAAGCTTGCTCTGCAGACTCCCACAATGCTGGGGTCTCTTAGACATCTTCCCCTGCTGTTTGAACCAACAACCATGTAAACACAACTCCCAATAAGTTCCAGTAACTTGTTTTTAAAAGTTGTAGCAACTCCTTCCAGAGTCTTCTATATAAAGCATTCTTTTCACATTTATGGTCCACAATCCAAAACTTTAAAACTTTTAAAAAAAGATGTGGTACTGAAACAGCCTGTGTTGAGGGCACTAAGATGGAGATCGTGTTCAAGCTTGGGCTCCAATGTGGTATGCAACATTTGTGCTACTCAGGGCAATCTCCAACAAGAAAACGATCTGATGATTGTTCCTTGACAGCTCCATGGCTGAAACTCCTGTTATCAACATGGGGATTGTCATTGAGCAGAAACTGAACTGCACCGACCATATAACAACTGGCTTTTTTGGGAAGAGGGCTCCAGAATTTCCACTCCCTTTTGTATGAACCATTACTTTCTGACATCACCTTCAATGGTCTGGCTTTAATTTTAAGAGACTGCCTCTTTGTTATTGATCCCACCACCCGGCCCAGGAAGGTAACCATTGCTCTGTATTTACTCTGTCAATCTTTCCCTCGAGACTGTCCACATTAAGCAGTGAGTAATGTGTTCAAGCTAAACTCAGCTCCAGTCACATTTCAAAATAAATCGACATTTTGATCTGCCATATTGAGTTGATAATGTTGGTTTGATGAGGAGGCAGTCTGGGAGTAACTGAGCCACTTACGCCTTGGGATCATGTTTCAATGTTGTGGGCTCGCTCAGTGTAAATCTACTGGAATAAGTTGCAACTACAAACCTGATTGGAGCTGCGTCATAAAATATAAAATGAGTGAAGATTAATTCCTTTTATTTCTACTTGGCCTGAACAGCTTTTCTCACTGACATTGTACTGTCAGTGCAGTGGTGCTCTGTGTTTGACAGGTTCTCTCTGTCCCTGCTGTGTTTAATGAGTTGACCGGTTTTATGAGTGACACACACATCTTCACACATGATGTTAGACAGCAAGCAGCTGAACCTGGAAACACATGTGTAAGCGGACACAGAGAGACACACACTCAAACCGTTTCACCATACAGCACACTGAGGAGTCATGACTCGAACATTTTTCTGCTAAGGCCTCATTTTGAAGCTTCAAAATTGTGAATCTTTTGCTGAGAACTGGGTATTGTGTGTGTGTGTTTTGTGGGAGGAGATATTGGAGAAGACCCAAGAGGGCAGTAGGAAGGGTTAGCCATTGCTGCCTTGGAATTTGTGATCCCACAATTATCCGTTTGTGACCCCACGTGGAGTCTTGGCCCCCTGCATTGGGAAGCCTGTGGTAAGATGCATTGTAGAAATAAGTAATTCTTATTTTTCTGTGTTCAATTGTCAACTAAAACTCGGAGTGATTCAGAAGGCTTTTGGCCCATGGTGCTAGTGCTAACTCTTTGAAAGAGCTATCCGATTAATTGAACTGTTCCTGTTTATTTCCCATAGACCTCCTACAGTATTCCTCCCTCACTTTTCCTGCAAATGTAATCTGTGGCTGTACTGTAAAAAGTTATAGACACGTTAAGCGAATGTACAACAAGGTGACAGCTGGAGTAAAATGTGGGGACATTAGCTTTAAGAACAGAAAAGCAGAATACTTTTTAGAAAAGTTTCACACTCCTTAAATATTGGTGTTCAGAGAGATTTGGATTTACTCATACAAGGAACTCAGAAATATAGCATGCAGATCCATCAAACAATTTGGCCAGTGTTCATTCCCCATTGAGAAAATGGTGGTGAGTCACCTTCTTGAACACTCCAGTCCATACAAAAACGGTTTTTGGGAGTACCAGGATTTCATCCAGCAATACTTTAGAAACAGTGTAATATTTCCAAGTCAGAATGGTGTGTGGCTTCGATGGGAACTTGCTGGTGCTCCACTTGGTCTTCTCGGTGGTAAATGTGAATTTAGAAAGTGCTGTCAAAGGAGCCATTGAGAGTTTGGGAATGGCAAAATCTCCCCTCTGAATCTTGTCTGCGTCTGTCTGTTTTGCATGCTGATTAACTTTCTCACTTGCTCTACAGAAATCCTGTGATCCTGAAACAGTTGTCACTAGAAATGCAGCACCATGGTCACTGTCACTGTAGGCTGTAGGAAGCTGTCTGGACGCATGTCTCCCTATGATGTCCTTCAGCTGGATCTGCTGTCACTATGGAGACACTGCAAGGATGCCTAGAGGTGTGTCTGGGAGTTAGAGATTATCCTTGTTGTGTCAGACCTGCCAGGATGAAGCATTGGAGCTGTGGCATGTCAAGGAATGCACGGTTTATTGGGAGGTTGGGGACTGTTGGGAATTTGGGATGAGTATCATCACAGGCACAATTAGAAATGGAGCAGAGCATTGCACCAGATGATGAGCACTATCTCCTGGTGCAACTTGATAAAATGCAAATCTTAAGACCACAAACAAAAATATTTCTCACTGAGATCTTGCCTGTGACAGGCCACTCACTTTCTGATTACCATAATTTTTCCAACAAGTTAAAATTCCTTGAACAAAATTTCTATAATTGTTCTGGTACAGCCCAATAAATTTACACAAACATTCATAATTGGAGCAAAATTACCCGAATCTGCCCCTCAAGCATCCTCTGTCATTTAATAAGATCATGGCAGATTTGTGTGTGTTTTAATTCCATTCCTGTCTAACCCCTCGATAACCCTTGATTCTCCTGCCTAACATGAATCTATCCCTCTTCCATCTTAAAAAGAAATTCAGTGACCCGCCTCCATTGCCTTCTGAGGCAGAGATTTCCAAAGTCACGCAATCCTCTGAGAGAAAATGTTTTCTGTTGTAAAGGAATGACTTCTAATTTTAAATTGTGTCCCTTAGTTCTAGACTTTCATAAGAGGAAGTATCCTTCCCATGCCCACCTTGTCAAGAACCTCCAGGATTTTATAAACTCAATTAATTTACCTCCCACCCCTCTAAACTCCAGTGGAAACAAGTCAGGGCTGTCCAACTTTTCCTCCGAGGAAAACCCACTTGTTCGGGGCAACCCTTCTCTGAACTGCCTCCAACGTATTTATATCCCGCCTTAAATAAGGAAACTAAAACTACATGACGTATTTAAGAAGTGCTTTCACCAATGCCTTGTGTATTGCAGCATTCCCCATCTTGGGCAGGTTTGTGTTGTTACTCCCTGGTCTCAGCTTTTAAAGTGTCTTCATGGGATGTGGGTATCACTGCCTGGGCCAGCATTTATTGCCCATTACTAAACTGCCCTTGACAAGTTAGTGATGAGTTGCTGCCTTGTTGTTCAGCCATTTTAGGGGACTGTTAAAAGTAAGGGAGAAAGTGAGGTCTGCAGATCCCATCTTGGGCAGGTTTGTGTTGTTACTCCCTGGTCTCAGCTTTTAAAATGTCTTCATGGGATGTGGGTATCACTGCCTGGGCCAGCATTTATTGCCCATTACGAAACTGCCCTTGACAAGTTAGTGATGAGTTGCTGCCTTGTTGTTCAGCCATTTTAGGGGACTGTTAGAAGTAAATCATATTGCTGGGAAATTCCAGTTACACACAGGCCTGTTTGAGTAACAGATAGCAGTTTCCTTACTTAAGTGGCATGAATAAAGCACATGGTTTTTCACAACAATCCAGTAGGTCACTATTACTACGATTCACTTTTTTTTTCAGATTATATCGCAATAAAAACAATTTAAATGCTTCACCTGCCTTTGTGGAATTTGAGCTCCTGTCTCTTGATTACTAGGCAAGATCCCTGGATCTTTATTCCAGTAACATAACCACTGGGCATTACTCAATCCATTCGCTCATGTAGATAAAAGCAAAATACCACAGATGCTGGGGCTGGAAATAAAAACAAACTGCTGGAGAAACTCACTAGGCCTGGCAGCATCTGTGGAGAGAGAAACAAAGTTAACGTTTCTCCTCAGCATCTACTAAGATGATGAAGAAAGCTCCGTGCTATTCCTGCCCCCCCTTTGTGATTTTGAATTGATTGTTGTTTGTTGCTGATTGTTTGCTGACAGTGTTGGTGGTTTCGCTGCAGGTTCTGGATTGTGGCCTCTGCATTGGAGTTTTGATACATTGGTCAGGGACTATCTCCCCTCCTTCTGATCGCATCTCCTTTTCTCTGTGGAAGTGAAAGGATGAGGCAGCCTACTTGGTGCGTCACTGGCGATAGGAACTGGACACTTTTATGGTTTTTTTGTGACCGAGGACAGTTGTTCAAGACTACTCCCGATCAGCTGTTTTTGCCACTGAAGGTGAGGTTGGTCGAGAATGAGTGATCAGACCAGACTGGCAGCCCACGGTGCCTGGAATGTGTCCTCTGGCACAGGGACTGGACAGCCCCAAAGCCTCGAGACTGAGCGATGCCAACTGCGAGACCAGGAGGAGTCTAGGCCCTTCCTCAGCGACACTTGGAAATGCTCCCCTGAGGAACTGGGCCATGGTGTCCAAGGGTTGAAAACACCGTTGGTGCCACGACCCCCCGTGAGGCCCAAACCGTGCCAACAGAATAAGCTGCAGCACCTGCACTCAGCTGAAAGGAGAGCTGCCGCCCGCAGACTGAGGAGCAGGAGCAGTGAGGAGAGCTCCTCAGAGCCTGTTGACACAGACTCCTCCTGTGGGTCTCTGTACGGTGCTGACCTCTCAGCCTCCCCCATGCAGTGTTTCCAAGGCAGGTCAGGAGTGGCTCCCCAGACACCCCTGCCCAGCAGCAGCAGTAGCAGTAGCTTGCAGGAGTGCGACACTAGTGAGTCAGCTGGCAGTACAGCAGAGTATCATAATGGACCTGTGCACACAGACTCCCAAGCCAGGAGTGATCACCCTGACATTCAAACAGTGTCGTCAGCCAATCGGAAGCTGCCTCCTGTAACACCGACCAAACCCCTCCCCCCAATGGTCATTAACCTGGACTCGCCAGTATTAAGGACCAGTAATCGGATCGACCAGGATTATATGGATTACATGCGTGTGACTCAGACAGTGTCAAGCCAGCACTCCAATCTCCTCAGCCTGTCCCAAGGAGCTGAGGATAATCGATCTTCAATCTCCATGAGTTCTTCCAGTAGTGTCTTGTTTCCTGTCCGTTCTGAGGATCTTCGGAAAAGGTAAGGGAACAATTGACAATTAAAACGTTAAAATCCTCTTAGCTGTGAGTTGTCTCGTGTCAGCCTTAGCCTTTGAATCAGAAGCGTATGGATTCATATTCCACACCGACGCTGATGTAACACTGCCTGAGGCCCTGTTACCCCTGGTTTTGCCTGTCTCTGTTGACGAGGGAATACTCACTATCAAAGTTTTAGCCCTCTCTGAAACTATGTACTCTGGGTGATTGTCTATTCTTCCATCCCATTCCCACTATAGTGAGATGTTTAAGTTCAGAAAGTGGGCTATTCCCATATTGCAGGGCACAGAGTTTAAAGGTCAGGTGTGAGATGTCAAGTTTGTTTTGTCTCCTATTTGCAGAATGATAGGAAGATGTGGGTCTGGATTGCTCTGGATATTCCTGGGACGGGAGACACTGTGAGAGGATAGTGTAGTCAAAGGGTAAGAGGAGAATGAAGAAAGGTTTGGTGAGACTGAATCTGGATTACTGCGGACAGTTTTGATCTCCTTATTTGAAGAAGGCTTTTATTGAATTTGGAACAGCTCACTCAACTTCTTCCAGGGATGGGGGTTAGTTTATGAAGAAAACAGGTTAGGCCTTTCTTCATTAAAGAATGAGAGGTGATCTGATTAAAACATGTAAAGGATTGAGGGGACCAGATAGAGTGGATAGTTCTTCTGGTTGGGAAAGAATCGAACTCGGAGACAGAGTTGGAGAGTAAGAAGCCACCAGACTGAGATGAACAGAACCTTCTCCCCCCCCCCCCCCCCCCAGAGTATTCTGAGCCTATTGGAATTCACTCTCCCAGAGAGCAATGGGAGCTGCACCAATGAGATTTTTTCATGGCTGAGTTAGACAGACTTTAGATTGATAAGGGAGTGAAAAGTTACTGGAGGCAGCTATGCAAGTGGGATTAAGGCACAACTAGATCAGCCGTGACGGTCTTGTATGGTAGCACAGGTTGGAGGCCCGTAGTAACTTACGCTTGCCCCTAAGTGTGATTGTTCTTACATGAAGCATAGAGGAGTAGCAGCCATGGCTGTAACAGTCAGACGGAAGCTGAGTAATCATGTACTTTGACTTTGGGACATTCCTGTGTCTCTACAGGAGTTATCTGGAGGGCAGTCTCCTGGCCAGTGGAGCTCTGTTGGGAGCCAGTGAATTGGATCGTTATTTTCCTGACCGAAAGGTCCGCGTGTTTATCACCACCTGGAACATGCAAGGCCAGCAGGTGAGTCACAGAAACGGTTGGTTAGGATGTCACCAAGAAGTAGATGAGGGTGAAGCGATAGATGTTGTCTTTGTGGACTTTAGTAAAGCCTTTAACAAGGTTCTACATAGTAGACTATTAGTAAAGTCAGGTCACCTGGGATTCAGGGTCAGCTTGCCAATTGGATACAAAATGGGCTTAACAGAGACAGAGGTGGTGGAGGGTTGTTTTTGGACTGGAGGCCTGTGCCTAGCGGTGTTCCGCATGGATTGGTGCTGGGACCACTGTTTGTCATGTTCTATAAACAATATAGATATAGATGAGAATATAGGAGGCATAGTTAGGTTGCAGATGACACCAAGATTGATGGTATAGTTGACAGTGAAGGAGGTTATCTAAGATTACAAAATAATCTTGATCAGTTGGGCCACTGGGCTGAGGAGTGGTAGATGGAATTTAATTTGGATAAATGTGAGGTGTTGCACTTTGAGAAAACAAACAACAGCAGAACTTATACAGTTAATGTTCGGGCCCTGGGGAATGTTCTCAAACAGACATAGTGGTTCATGTAGGTAGTTCTTTGAAAGTTGTGTCACAGGTTGTCAGGGTGGTGAAGCAGGCTTTCAGCAGACTTGCATTCATTGCTCAAAGCATTGAATATTGAAGTTGGAACATCGTATACAGTTATACAGGATGTTTGTGAGGCCACCTGGGAGTACTGTTTACAGTTCTAGTCACCCTGCTATAGGAAGGATATTATTAAATTGGAGGGAGTGCAGAAATGATTGACAAGGATGTTCCAGGACCAGAAGGTTTCAGTTATAAGGAGAGACTGGATAGGCTGGGACTGTTTTCAGTGGAGTATAGGAGACTGGTGGCAGTGTGATGACTTTATAGCGGTTTATAAAATCATGAGGGGCATGGATAGGGTGAATAGCAAATGTCTTTTCCCTGGGGTGGGGGATTTCAAAACTAGAGGGCATATTTTTAAGGTGAGAGGGGAAAGATTTAAAAGAGAGCTGAGGGGCAACCTTTTCCATGCAGAGGGGAGTTTGTATATGGAATGAACTGCCAACTGAAGTGGTAGGTGCAGGGTAGTTACAACACTTAAAAGAGATTTGGTCAGGTACATGAATAGGAAAGGTTTAGTGGGATATGGGATAAACACAGGCAAATGGGACGAGTTCAGTTTGGGAGACCTGGTTGGCATCGACAAGTTGGACTGAAAGGTCTGTTTCTGTTCTGGATGATTCTATTCATCAGAAGAGAGAGATCAGAGAGAAACCCTCCAGCAAGAGGGATCTTAACTCCGATATGTCCCTGCAAATACAGAGCAGCACTGAGTCTGGTCATTGTGCACACTGAGCTGTGGGTATGGAGGTGTAGAGGGTAGGTGGGTCATATTGTATGATCTCTCAGTCCCCCAACGTACCAGTGCCTCAGCTAATCTGCTGAGTTGTATGGGTCAGGTCAGCTCCACTCCGAGCTGTGATCTGTGTTGAACTTGTCAGGGGCTGATGTTATCTTTGGCAGCAAAACGGCCCATGTTGCTGCGGCTGTCTGCTCTCCAGTGAACCCACCCTCTCTGTGGCACTGGGCCAGGGGGAAAAAGTTCAAACCTCACTATGGCAGCTAGTAGAATTTAAATTCCACTCATAATCTGGAACAGAAAGCCCATCTCAGAGGTAGCATCGTGACAAATCTCAGGGTTCACTAATGTCCCTTTAAGGAAGGAAATCTGCCCTCCTTACCCGGACTGGCCTACTTGTGACTCCAGACCCACAGCAGTGTGGCTGATTCTTAACTGCCCCCTGTTTGTTGCTCAAACGGTGATTGAGCAACAAACAGCCCATGCAGCCTGGTCAACAACACCTCAAATCTGGTGAAAGACAAAGTTACATTTGGATTGAATGAAAAAATATATCGAAAAGCATTTAATTGACTATGAAAGGAGAGGCAACGGCTTAGAGTATTATCACTGGACTGTTAATCCAGAGACTCGTGTAATGTTCTGGGACCTAGGTTCAAATCTAAGAATTTAGATTTTAGATTTAGAACAGTACAGCTCAGTACAGGACCTTTAGCCCTTGATGTTGGGGCGGCCTTTTATCAAACCCTTCATTTTACTATCATGCAATAGTCACTTAAATGTCCCTAATATATCTGACTCTGCTCCCATCGCTGGCAATGCATTCCACACACCTACCACCCTCTGTGTAAAGAACCTACCTCTGATATCTCTCCTAAACTTTCCTCCGGTTACCCTAAAATTATGTTCCCTCGTGATAGCCATTTCTGTCCTGCCTATGCCTCTCATCATCTTGTACACCTCTATCAAGTCACCTGTCATCCGTCTTCGCTCCAATGAGAAAAGCCCTCGCTCTCTCAACTTTTCTTTGTCCGACATGCACTTCAGTCCAGACAGCATCCTGGTAAATCTTCTCTGCACCCTCTCTAAAGCTTCCACATCCTTCCTGTAGTGATGGCAACTAGAACTGAACACAATATTCCAAGTGTGGCCTCACCAGGGCTCTAGAGAGCTGTAGTATAACCTTGAGGCTCTTAAACTCAATCCCCCTTCTTACCAATTCCATCAACTTGGGTGGTGACTTTGAGGGATCTATGGACATGGACCCCAAGATCCCTCTGTTGTTCCACGCTGCCAAGAATCCTGCCTTGAACCCTGTATTCTGCATTTGAATTTGACCTTCCAAAATGAATCACTTCACTCTTTTCCGGATTGAACTCCATCTGCCACTTCTCAGCCCAGCTTTGCATCCTGTCAATGTCCAGTTGCAACCTACCACTGCCCTCCACACTACCCACTACACCACCAACCTTACTAACTTCATCGGCAAACTTACTAACCCACCCTTCCACTTCCTCATCCAAGTCCTTTATAAATATCACAAAGAGCAGAGGTCCTCAAACTGATCTGTGCGAAACACCACTGGTCACCGAGCTCCAGGCAAAATACTTTCCATCTACAGCCACCCTCTGTCTTCTATGAGCCAGCCAATTCTGTATGCAGTCAGACAGATTTCCCTGTATCCAGTCAGACAGATTTCCCTGTATTCCACGCCTCCTTACTTTCTGAATGAGCCTATCAAACACCTTGCTAAACTCCACATCAACTGCTCTACCTTCATCAATGTGTTGTGTCACATCCTTAAAGAATTCAGTAAGGTTTGTGAGGCATGACCTGCCCCTCTAAAAGCCATGCTGACTACCTCTAATCAAGCTATGCTTTTCTAATAATCTTGTCTCTCAGAATCCTCTCCAGTAATTTGCCCACCACTTACATAAGACTGACTGGTCTGTAATTCCCAGGGTTATCTCCATTCCCTATCTTGAACAAGGGAATAACATTTGCTGCCCTCCAATCATCTGGCACTACTCCAGTGGACAGTGAGGACACAAAGATCCTCACCAAAGGTGCAGCAATCTCTTCCCTCACTTCCTGTAGTAACCTTGGGTATATCCCAATTGGCCCAGGGGACTTAGCTATCCTCATATTTTTCAAAGTTTCCAGTACACCCTCCTCCTCAACATCAACTTGTTGGAACATATCGGCCTGTTTCACACTGTCCTCATAAACAACAAGGTCCCTCTCACTAGTGAGTACTGAAGCAAAGTATTCACTATGGACTTCCCCTACTTCCTCCAACTCCAGGCACAAGTTCCCTCCACTATCCCTGATCAGCCCTACCCTCATTCTGGCCATCCTCTTGTTCCTTACATAAGTGTAAAACGCCTTGGGGTTTTCCTTAATCCTACCTGCCAAGGCTTTTTTCATGCACCCTTCTAGCTCTCCTAAGACCATTCTTCAGTTCCTTCCTGGCTATCTTGTAACCCTCCAGAACCCTGTCTGATCCTTGCCTCCTCAACCTTAAGTAAGCTTCCTTCTTCCTCTTCACTAGATGTTCCACATCCCTTGTCATCCAAGGTTCCTTCACCTGACCATCCCTTCCTTGCCTCAGTGGGACAAATCTATCCAGCACTCACATTAAGTGCTCCCTAAACAACCTCCACATTTCTGTTGTGCATTTCCCTGAGAATATCTGCTCCCAATGTATGCTCCAGAGTTCCTGCCTAATAGCATTAATTCCCCCCCTCAATTAAATACTTTCCCATACTATCTGCTCCTATCCATTTCCATGACTATAGTAAAGGTCACGGAGCTGTGATCACTGTCACCAAAATGCTGTCCCACTGAGAGAATGGACACCAAATTGACAAGCACCAAATCCAGTATGGCTTCCCCTCTAGTCAGCCTGTCTACATATTGAGTCAGGAATCTGTAGACAAACCCTCCTTGACAACCTCTCTGTCTGCAACTATGATACTCTTCCTGATTAGCAAAGTCACTCCCCCACCTCTTTTACCACCCTCCCTATTCCTTTTGAAACATCCAAATCCCGGAACATCCAACAACCATTCCTGCCCGTGATATCCAAGTTTCTGTAATGGCCACATCATCGTAGCTCCAATGCCCACCCATGTTTTAATGTTTTAAGTTCATCACCCTTTTTTCTGACACTTCTTGCATTTAAAATAGTCACACTTCAACCCATCCCACTGACTGCAACTTTGCCCTGTCAACTGTGTATCCTTGAGGAGAAAGTGAGGTCTGCAGATGCTGGAGATCAGAGCTGAAAATGTGTTGCTGGAAAAGCGCAGCAGGTCAGGCAGCATCCAGGGAACAGGAGAATTGACATTTCGGGCTGAAGAAGGGCTTATGCCCGAAACGTCGATTCTCCTATTCCCTGGATGCTGCCTGACGACCTGCGCTTTTCCAGCAACACATTTTCAACTGTGTATCCTTCCTCACTGGCCCTGTGCAGGCTGTATCTGCCTGTTCACCAGCTCCCCCATCCTCTGATCCATACCTCTGATTCCCATCCCGACAAACTAGTTTAAAGCAATGAATCCATTATCAATTGTTGGAAAAACCCACCTCATTCACCAACGTCCCATCAGAGAGGGAAATCTGCTGTCCTTACCTGGTCTGGTCTCCATGTGACTCCAGACCCACAGCAATGTGGTTGACTTTTAACTGGCCTCTGGGATCCCAGTTAATGGCAATAAATGCTGGTCTAGAAATGCTTCTTGAATTGAGAGGTCAGTGACTGAGCCCCTCACCACCAAACCACTGCCAGGCTGATCTCAATGTTTTGACCAGATACAGGGTTTGCTTGTAAAAATGAGTTTGTTGTAACCATTGTTCTACCATTACAGCTCCCTGACAAGCTGGATGACTTTCTCCTGCCCTGTGACTCTCAATACATCCAGGACTTGTATATCGTTGGTACTCAGGAAGGAATCCCAGACAGGTAACAGGACCTCCACATCAGAAACGAACCTGATCACATTTCAGGCTGCCTCTCATTTTTACCTCCTCACGCCACCCCACCCCCTCCCTATCCAATGTTCAGTGACCCTGGGAATGTTATGTGACACCAGATAGCGCTAACTGCTGCAGACACCAACACATGAAAACATTGAACCGAGATATTGCCTGCACATTGGTAGACATAAAGGATCCTACAGCTCCTACTCAGAGGGGCAGCGGAGTCTCTTTTCTCTGTGTCTGTCTCTATCTCTTCTTCCGTTCCCCTCTCAATTTTACAATCATTCACGTGCTCTCCAGCAGCAGTCACATGATAGGGTTGTTCCTCCATTGCTGACCAGAACAGTTGAACGCCAGTCCATGGAGCCAAGGGCTGCCTGTGACTCAGCTCTCACTGCACTGGCTGAGACTAGCAACTTCAGCAGAGATTGCTGAGGCTGGGATCATCCTCAGACTATAGGGCTCCCATTCTGCATTGATTACCTCACCCACAGTTAGCTTTCAGCACTTCCAGTTTGTGACCTTCTGTGTGCTGTGTTTTAGGGCCACAGCTTGAACGACTGGCTTGTGCTTTTATGTTTGTGCAGGAGAGAGTGGGAAATCCGTCTGCAGGAGACCCTGGGGCCTCACTTTGTGCTGCTATACTCTGCAGTGCACGGAGTCCTCCAACTCTCTCTGTTCATCAGGAGAGACCTCATCTGGTTTTGCTCAGGTAAATCTTGCAGGATTGCTGGCCATTAGCTGTGCAATAAATGGAAATTGGATGGTTTGAAGATTTCCTGAATGTGTTTTGGGTCTTTCCACAGAAGTAGAACAAGCAACAGTGACAACTCGTATCGTCTCCCAGATCAAGACCAAAGGAGCCGTAGCAATCTCATTCACATTTTTTGGGACGTCCTTCCTCTTCATTACTTCTCACTTTACCTGTAAGTTTTACCCATATATTTCACCCAATCTGTATGTTTTCCAGAATCCGTTTCTCTCAGTTGTGCACTCAGGCTGACAGTCAGCCTCACAACAAAAGAACAAGCTGGCACAATGATCGTGTGCTCAAATCAGTTTTTGAGAAGGGGTTAACTGCCCAACCAGTGCACGAAGTCTTGAAGCACTTTACAGCTATGCAATGAGCCAGAACTCACTCACAGGAAAAACATAGTTCTCTGTCCATCTCTTCAAAACCCGTTATTATTTTCAAACATTGTGAAATTTAGGCTAATGATGGTAGTGAGCTAGAAATGTGGGGATAGGTTACAGCACACTCCCTGTCTCTCATTGTGATCTCTCTCATGCAGCAGGGCAAGGGAAGATTTACGAGAGGATGCTGGACTACAATAAAACAATAGAAGCTCTGGCACTTCCACGGGTTGTGCCTGACACCAACATCTACAAATCTGACCCCTGTGAGTAGCTAACGTTAAATGCCTGGTGTACAGCTGTTGTCTGAGTAGGGTGTGAAAGAGAATGTACCACCTTCAGGTGAGCCTCTCACTGGGGTACAGCTCCCACACACACTGGCTCTCTCTGGGATACAGCTCCCACACACACTGACTCTCACTGGGGTAAAGCTCCCACACACAGACTCTTACTGGGATACAGCTTCCCCACACACTGACTCTCACTGGGATACAGTTCCCACACACACTGACTCTCACTGGGGTACAGCTCCCACACACTGACTCTCACTGGGGTAAAGCTCCCACACACACTGGCTCTCTCTGGGATACAGCTTCCCCACACACTGACTCTCACTGGGGTACAGTCCCACACACACTGACTCTCACTGGGGTACAGCTCCCACACACACTGACTCACACTGGGGTACAGCTCCCTCACACACTGACTCTCACTGGGGTAAAGCTCCCACACACACTGACTCTCACTGGGGTACAGCTCCCACACACACTGACTCTCACTGGGGTATAGTCTTCCGCACACGCTGACTCTCACTGGGGTACAGTCCCACACACACTGACTCTCACTGGGGTACGGCTCCCACACACACTGACTCTCACTGGGGTACAGTCCCACAGAGACACACTGACTCTCACTGGGGTACAGTCCCACACTGCCTCTGACTACTGTGCTTCCTTTCCCCTTAAAAAAAAAAGTGCTGTTAGTTACTGTAGGTATCTTGTAACATGGGTGAACATCCCTGCTTTCCTCTGAAGGGAGGCTGTGGAAAGTGAAAAGTCTCATTTGAAAGTGAGAAATGGAGAATGTTGTATGTGTTACACAGGAATGAGCAAGCTGTTTCTGAGCCGAATCAGACTCTCCCTCCAGCAGCTTCACACACCTTCCTCACTGAGAGCAAGCAGTAGACATGGCCAGTTATCTGACATGCTAATCTTATGCACTTGCTGCAGATGATGTGACAACTCGATTTGATCAGGTTTTCTGGTTTGGTGACTTTAACTTCCGCCTGGATGTGAAGCGAGCAGTGATCGATGAGCTCCTCCAGAACAGGAATGTGGACAGTCTCCGCTCCATTCTGCATTATGATGAGCTTACCAAAAAGCTACAGGAGGGTAGGACTGGTTCTGTGTACTTTCCAGTAACTTGGGACTGGGGAGGGAGACAAGGATCAGCTGCAGGAATAGCTCCTCCATGCACTGGGGTACGGAGTCTGTGCTAACCTGGACTATCCTGCAGTTTGGTTGTCTTTTCTGTGTGAGGTGAGATCCATGTTGTTGTTTGTACCTGTCTCTGTGTTGTGTGTGGAGAGCGAGGGAGAGTGTTTGTGAATCTTTCTACAGCTCACCTGTTTCTCCTGTTCCTCAGGCTCCATTTTTAAAGGGTTCAAAGAAGCTGAAATCAGTTTTCTACCAACCTACAAGTTTGACATTGGATGTGATGTTTATGACAGTAGTGCCAAACAGAGGACTCCCTCCTACACGGTAAGGAAGTGACAGAAAGTTTTTAATTGTGCTGGAGTATTGGCCACTCCCTCCTTTTTAATCAGTCCCCATTTACCCAGTGAGTGACTGTGCAATGGAGAGGCTGCATTGACTGGGACTGGTTTTACAGCAGAGAAAGTGAGGGGAATGTACAAGTAAATGATGAGATACTGTTTCCAGGGACACATGGGTGCTATCTAAAGATCGAAGCTATTTTGGAGAGGAAAGAGGAAAAGAATTGTGCTGTTCTGGGAACACGCTGCCTGAGAGGACGTTGGGTACTGGATAAATCCTTCCGAGGTAGAAAAGGTTTCTGGACTGTGGGGAAGCAGCAGACCTTCAGTGTCACTAACTGGATCGATCTCTCAAGGAATGGGAGAGCAGGGCAGTGAAGCAAATGAAAGGACAGACTCTTTGGTGCACCATCAATGACCTCCAAACATTAGACAGTGCAACTGAAGAGTACTCACTAACAGGAACCACTTCTCACACAGCAACATGCTAATGACCAGGTAATCTATTTTACTGATTTGGAGTAGAGGAGCACCATGACATCTTTTAAATCAGAGTGCTCCTGAGTTGGTTAAAGTTTCATCTGAAAACTTTCACCTTTGATAGTTTAGCATTGCTGCTATGGGAATGTGGTCACTGGAGTGAACTAGATTCGAGCTACATGAGGTGCTAATCATGGACCTGTCAGCTGTACCATTTGGTGTAGTTTCTGTGGGAAGCGTGTAACACAGCCACAGACCATTTACCCCTGTTTTTCTGCAGGACCGCATTATATACAAGAGCCGGCAGAAAGGTGACATATTCGTACTTAAATATGGCAGCTGCACTTCAATTAAAACCTCCGATCACAGGCCTGTCTACGGCTACTTTCAAGTGAGGCTGCGACCTGGAAGAGATAAGTGAGTTTGCTTTTTATTCCCCTCCTGTGCCTTCTGTGGGATTCTCTGATGTGCATCCAAGCACCAGGATAAGGGACAGCTTCACAAAGTGTTCATGCTGTTCTAACATGCCTGCACCTGTCAGTGAATCAGAAGCTGTCCTAACTCGGCATCAGATAATTGTGAACTAAATAAGAGCTATTGGGTTGTTCATGTCCAATTTGTCTGTTTTGCTCCATCAGCATCCCACTGTGTGCCGGTCAGTTTTACAGAGATATCTACAAAGAAGGAATAAAAAGACGGTTTGTGAGAGAGCAGAAGAGACGTGCATTCTGGAACCAGAAGAACAGTGCCACCTGCTGTGTGTCCTGACAGTAACTGGATAGAAACGGGGAGCTGCCTGCAGTAGTGAGCACAGAAGCAGACTGCACCCAGGTGCTCTGTCACAGGAACCACGCCAAGAGTCATTAAATAAAACTCTCATTTAGGGTGCCCTGTAATGCACTTATAAAGAGCAAGACTGTGCATAATAATCCATCATTATTGTTGTTTTTGTTTCATAATTATGTAGTAATTCAATATTTTGAAGATGACATTTTTCAATGTTCATTTTTTAATGTGCTCTCTGTTGAGAAGCTTATATCAAAATTTAAACCCTCAAAAGAACCAGACTCTCACTGTGGGACATGTCCAATATATCTATTCTTCATGTCAGCCTCGACAGAGAATATCCCTGGAATATTGAACCCTTGGCACTGTCACAGTTTAGCCAAGACCCCCACACAGTTGCCGTGGCACCAGACCACAGGCAGCAGAGCCTTCCCTGCTGCAGCCATGATACCCAAGTTAGCATTAACAAAACATCGACTGGTTCTTTCAGCTCTGTGTGAGTGAGTGGAGCATGCTGCTCACCCCAGTTGGAGATTAGCCCACAATTGATTTCATGAAATGGGTATTTCTCATTTCCTTAAGAGGCCTTGAACTGAGTGATTGTCAACCAGCTGAAAAAGGTCACTCCGTGATTGTACATTGACCTTTAACAGCTGGGATTGCAAACAGTTTTATTGTTTATATTTGGATGGAGAATTGTTAAATGGTATTGCTGCTGTCAGACACTGGCTAATGGGCACAGGAGAGATCAAACTCAGCCATGTGTGAGACCATGGGGCAGTGAGAGGCCTGTCAGGGTCCTGGCACAGCCCAGGGACATGGTTGGTGATCCTCTCACATGGAGTTATTATTAAAGGCTGCAATTCTGCTTCTCCTAGATGCCCCATCATCACCGTGGCTAAAGAACATGGAGGGTCCTCCCCAGTCTGTGGGCTCCAGCCTACATTTGGTATCTGAAAGGAGAGTGGAGATGGCTTTGTTCAGACACTATGTCCAGTAGCTCCGTCCAATCATGGAGGTTGTGGCTGGGACAGAGTCCCCTCTCCGAAGCTGTTTTCAGTATATGGTTGGTCAGGTTTCATACAGGACTCAGATTACAAATCACCCTGGGCCTTTGCAGGAAGACCCACACAGAGGGTTTCTGTAACATATGAATTTGTGCTTTATATAGAACACTTTTATTTTGATTTCATTGATTTTTTTTACAAGAAATAAATAATTTTTAAGAGTTCTGGGTGTTAGTCAGCACTGTTGATCTGAGCTGCAATGTGCAACCCTGTTTCCACTTTCTCTTAGTTATAACACACTGTCTGTAAAGGATAAGATGCTTGTGGTTGGAACATGCAGCAACTTCACACCTGTATCTGGCAGAAAAGGCTAGCACTCTCAAATTAAATCCATCTTTAGATGGGTATTACACATCTCCAATATGAAACAAAGTCCCAGGAGGCCTCAGGCATTAGTACAATAAAAATTTATATAACTGGACAGAACAGTCTTGCGCATTAACACAGAACGATCACAGTCCAGGAGCTGGTGACTAGCAGCATCACAAAGTAAAGACACATCCAAGCATTTCAAAGCAGGTTTGATCTCGCTATCTTGATATAAAATCATTAGACCACTTTTCACCCACACTGTGTTCTGTCCCCCCTCCCCCCTCCCAGCCCAGTCTAATTACACACAATTACCCCTCTCTGTCCACCTCAAGCAGCTCACAGATGCACAGCCACAAGGTACCAGGACTCAAGGTGTAGTGTGTCTGTTCATCAGCTGGGGACCGGGAGCAGGTCCCACTCATCGGAACAGCCGATAGATCCGGGGTAAGCGACCATCCTTGCTGGTCAGTGCGTGCTGGATGTGCTCATACGTTGGCAAATCACTGAGGTCTCCCAGGGCTGCCACGGCTGGCTTGCTGCGTAACATTTTCATTGTGACCCTCTTGATGTCGTCTGCGCTTACCTCACCTGTAAACACAAGGGGGTTCCTCATTAGATTGTGAGCATGCCAACCTCACTGGGCCGAGAGTGTGTCCCAGGAATTTGGGAGCAGCTGGACAGGTAAAAAGTTATGGAAGAAATTTACTGGAACTTCCAGGGAGCAGGAACTTCAGTGAATGTGGAGAGTCTGGAGAAGGTGGAATTGCTTTCCTTAGAACACAAAGGAGAAGTGGAGACTTAGAAGCCATAGAGATGTACAGCAGGAAACAGGCCCTTCAGTCCAACTCATCCATGCTGACCCAGATATCCTAACCTAATCTAGTCCCATTTGAACCATATCCTTCCATACCCTTCCTATTCATATACCCATCCGGATGCTTTGTAAATGCTGTAACTGTACTGGTTTTACCACTTCTGTTAGCACTCACTCTCCTCTGCATAAAAAAGTTACCCCTCACTTTCCCCTCTCACCCTAAAGTTCTGCCCACCCCAGGGAAGAGACTTTGTCTATTTATCCTATCCATGCCCTTCATGATTTTATAAACCTCTAAGGTCACCTCTCAGCCTGACGCCCCAGGGAAAACAGCCCCAGCCTGTTCAGCCTCTCCCTGTAGATCAGATCCTCCAACCCTGGCAACATCCTTGTAAATCTTTTCTGAACCCTTTCAAGTTTCACAACATCTTTCCGATAGGAAGGAGACCAGAATTGCACTCAGTATTCCAACAGTGGCCTAACCAATGTCCTGTACAGCTGCGACATGACCTCCCAACTCCTGTACTCAATGCACTGACCAATAAAGGAAAGCATACCAAACGCCTTCTTCACTATCCTATCTACCTGCGACTCCACTTTCAAGGAGCTATGAACCTGCACTCCAAGGTCTCTTTGTTCAGCAACACTCCCTAGGACCTTACCATTAAGCGAGTTAAGTCCTGCCCTGATTTGCCTTTCCAAAATACAGCACCTCACATTTATCTGAATTAAACTCCCTCTGCCACTCAGCGCATTGGCCCATCTGATCAAGGTCCCATTGTAGTCTTAGATAATCTTCTTCACTGTCCACCACACAACTTATCTTGGTGTCATCTGCAAACTTACTAACTATACCTCCTAAATTCACATACAGATCATATATATAAATAGTGAAATGCAGTGGACCCAGCACAGATCCTTGTGGCACACCACTAGTCACAGGCCTCCAGTCTGAAAAGCAATCTCATTCACCACCTTGTCTCCTACCTTCAAACCGATTTTGTATCCAATTGGCTAGCTCCCCATGGATCCCATGTGATCTAACCTTACTAACCAGTCTACAGTGCGGTACCTTGTCGAACACTTTGCTGAAGTCCACATAGACAACATCTACTGCTCTGCCTTAATTAACCTTCTTTGTCACCTCTTCAAAAAAAACATTGAGGTGTGCAAAATGTGAAGGAGTTTTGTTGGAGTAAATAAAGAGAAACTGTTTCCGTGGCAGAGGGCTTGGGATTGCCAATCGAACAGAATCAATAAAACAGCCAAAAGGGGAGAATTTATTTCACACAAAGTGCTGCTGCTGAAAGAGCAATGGAAGTAGATTCACCAGGAACTTTCAAAAGAAAATCTTGTCAGGACTTACAGGAAAAACACAGAAGTGGAACAAATTAGAAATCTCTTTCAGAGATCCAGCACAACGGACTAGGCAGTCTCTGGTGCTCTAAGACTGAAAGGGGAAGTGCCACAGGCAGTGGATTAATTGGTATCTTAAGGACAGAATGAGCACAGTATAGGCAGACTCCTGTCTAATCTCTACTCACCGATCAGTGTACAAAGCTCCTGCGGCAGTTTGCGGCTCCCTGTCGCAAGAACCTGCCGCCCAACATCCTCAAATATAACCGGCCGTGACTCCAGGTTCATCATCAGCATCGACTTCAGTTGGGTCTTCGCTCGTTCCAGCTCCATCTGAGAACAAAGAAACTGTCACCGTGCTGCTAGAATCCACACCCTCATTTCCCATCGACACTGTCCGATCTCACACTCCCAGGACTGGGACTGCACAGCGTGACGTACAGAGTAAAGCTCCCTCTCTCTGTCTAACACTTACAAATAAAGGTCACCTTGAGCTGTGGGACATTTAACAGCCATCAAGAGGAACTGATTCAAGACCTTCCCAGAAAGATGATAACTCCAGCAGCATGGATTAGATGCTGATGTTGTGGCCATATGGATTAATGCAGGAGTCTGAGCCACTGAGCCAAGCTGGGAAGACAGAAAGAATCCTCAAAATAGCAGGCAGTCACTTTGCACAAGGGCGCAGCAACACTTTCAGTCACGCAGAATGACCAGCAGTGTTATGTTGCTCTGTCCTCGCGTCTATCTGTGCTGCCCTAACACCCATCTGACACACATACCACTCAAAATCTGCACTCACCTCGCCTACTGAGCCAGTCATCATGATGAATTCCCGAGTGATAATTTCCACCATCTCCCTGACCTGGGACACCAAGAGAAGAGAATTTGAGGTGAGTAGCTGAACTATAAATCTGAGGATTTCATAAAATGACAGTCGTATAATGGGGCCAAATGATACAACTCAGAGTCAGTTTATAAAAAGCATATGGTGAGAGAGAACAGATCAATACCTGTCTTGGATCAGCACTCGCATGTATACACAGGAGGCCAGTGTCCTCATAGCTATGGTGATAGGCTGTGGCATTGTACATCCAGTGGTGTCTGAGGGCGGGAGAGAGAGAGGGAGCCAGTTACTGAGCTGTTTTCAATTTGACTTTAAGAGACTGGAGCACATCAATGGATCAGAAATCAAAGCCTCGAATTCTCTCTCCATATCTCCGTGTGCTAGCTGTGGGTAATATGCTGTTCCTGATGTCTCAGCCAGAGCTCTGTGTTGGAGACCCCAGTAGTGCAGGCTGCCCCAGCCAGTGCCAGAGTGAGAGGGGACAGTGGATGGCCCGAAACGTTAATTCTCCTGCTCCTCGGATGCTGCCTGACCTGCTGTGCTTTTCCAGCACCCCTCTAATCTAGACTCTGGTTTCCAGCATCTGAAGTCCTCACTTTCGCCAGGTTATGTTGCAGCTGTATAGGGTGTTGGTGAGGCCACACCTGGAGTACTGTGTACAGTTTTGGTCTCCTTACCTGAGAAAAGATGTCCTGGCACTGGAGGGGGTGCAGAGGAGGGTCACTAGGTTGATTCCAGAGTTGAGAGGGTTGGTTTATGAGCAGAGACTGAGTAAACTGGGGCTATACTCATTGGAATTTAGAAGAATGAGTGTGGATGTTATAGAAACATATAAAATTATGAAGGGAATAGATAAGATAGAAGCAGGGAGGTTCTTTCCACTGAAAGGTGAAACTGGATCTAGAAGGCATAGCCTCAAAATAAGGGGGAGCAGACTTAAGGCTGAGTGGAGAAGGAACCTCTTCACCCAAAGGGTTATAAACCTGTGGGAGTTCCTGCCCGGTGAAGCAGCTGAGGCTGCCTCGTTGAATGTTGTTAAGGCAAAGATCGATTTGTGAACAGCACAGGAATTAGGGGTTAGGGCGAGAGGCCGGGTAAGCGGAGCTGAGACCAGGAAAAGGTCAGCCGTGATCTTACTGAATGGCAGAACAGTCTTGTTGGAGATGGCCCACTCTGTCGATGCTAAAACACTCAGGGAAATAACACACTCCCTGCCCACAGGACCAAAATTAGGCCATTCAGCCCACTGAGTCTGCTTCGCCATTCACTCATGGTTAGAGACAAAATAAACTGCAGATGCTGGAACCCAAGGTAGACAAGCAGGAGGCTGGGGGAACACAGTACGCCAGGCAGCATCAGGAGGTGGAGAAGTCAACGTTTCGGGTGTAACTCTTCTCCAGCTCCTGATGCTGCCTGGCGCACTGTGTTCCCCCAGCCTCCTGCCTGGCCTTCCTGATGCTGCCTGGCGTACTGTGTTCCCCCAGCCTCCTGCCTCCTGCCTGGCCCTCCTGATGCTGCCTGGCGTACTGTGTTCCCCCAGCCTCCTGCCTGGCCCTCCTGATGCTGCCTGGCGTACTGTGTTCCTCCAGCCTCCTGCCTGTCCCTCCTGATGCTGCCTGGCGTACTGTGTTCCCCCAGCCTCCTGCTCCGTCATTCTATCATGGCCGATATGTTTCTCAACTCCATTCTCCCGCTTTCTCCCCCATAACCTTTGATCCCTTTGACAATCGGGAACCTATCTATATCCACCTTAAATATCCTCACTGACCCGGCCCCCACAGATTCCCCACTCTCTGGCTGAAGAAGATTATCCTTCTCTCTGTTCTGAAAGGTCTTCCCTTTCCTCTAAGGCTGTGCCCTCGGGTCCTAGCCTCTCCTACCAATGGAAACACCTTCCCAACGTCCGACCCCCCCTGGAGCTCCAACATCCCCAGTCCCACACAGCTGTCTCTTCCCTCCTCCTGTAGTCCCCTTCCCCATGCCACCACGAGACTCTGGTACAAATGCCGGAGAGCAGCTCTGACCTGTTTAAGACATTGAGGTAGAGTCTGGTAAACATTCCCTTCCCTGGACCCCCAGCTGAGAACGAGCCGCCACCACCCATCATCATGTTCAGCACAGCAAAGGGGATGAAATCGTCCTCCTGAAATCAAGTCAACAAATCAATTCAGTCTCATTGTCTGTAACAGCGAGACCAGCCCCAACATGGATCGAACCCTGTCCTGACTCTGCCCTCACAGTGTTCAATGGCGCAGAGGGAGCTCTAATGTCAGTGTGAGAGAGCAGAGGGAGCTCTAACGTCAGTGAGAGAGAGCAGAGGGAGCTCTAACGTCAGTGTGAGAGAGCAGAGGGAGCTCTAACGTCAGTGTGAGAGAGCAGAGGGAGCTATTTTCTCGTGTTTCAGGACAATACTCGATGTCCGAGTACTGAGTCTGATGGAATCTTGGCACAATGTGGGAGGAACGATCAGAGCCATTAACCTCAAGAACACTGCGCTGCTCCACAAAGCCCCGATCAAACTGCAGGTAGAGCTCTGTAAACCACCCACTCACAATCGAGAAGGCCATCCCATTCCGTATTGAATCTCGCTTTAAATCCAGGGATTAGCGTCTGCAAGCCAGGCAGGGAAGGGGAGACAGGGGACACACATTTACACCAGCAGGAGCAGGTCACAAAGACAGGTCAGAGTCGGACTCCTTACCTTGCAGCACGGGCACTACCAGGGTGGGGGAGCCTGAGGTAGTGGCTTTGAGACATGTTCTGGGCTGCTCGAGTCAGTTTGATGTAAATGGAGTGGGAGACAGTGTCCATCGGTGGGAGACTGCAGTAACATACAGACCCAGAGCAGAGAAGGGCAGCAGCCTGCCCTCCCTACACGGCCTGCTGCTTGGGGTTTCTTGACAATCTAACAGCTCCTGGACACTGTTGCTGATCGATAATTAAACTGATCTCTGTGAGTTGTCACTGTTAGCACATCCCAAAAGCAACAAGAAACTACAAGCGGCGTGTCTGAGAGAAGAGGGACTCACCAGGAAGGAGCAGCTTTCCAGCCCGATCATGATGTGGGTGAGCTCGGGGATGGGCGTGGGTCCCAGGCTAACATCCGTCATGTCCTTCTCCACCTGAGGAGTCCGACAGATTGGGAGAAGTGATACTCAGCACCTTCCCCGCTCTGCTCCCTATCTCAGATATCCCACAACCCATTCCTGTACACCCCCCCTCCCCCAATCACCCGGCAACATCTCCCCCACCCCAGCCCTTAGTGCCGGAGAGAGGGGGGGAGGGGGAGGGAGAGGGGGAGGGAGAGGGGGAGGGAGAGGGGGAGGGAGAGGGGGAGCAACAGCTTCAGAAGCTCATGGGTCAAGATTAGAGTGGTGCTGAAAAAGC
>NC_057739.1:45343559-45345274 GCF_004010195.1 Chiloscyllium plagiosum
GCCGCACTGTCGGAGGGTCAGTGCTGAGGGAGTGCCGCACTGTCAGGGGGTCAGTGCTGAGGGAGTGGGCACTGTCGGAGGGTCAGTGCTGAGGGAGTGGGCACTGTCGGAGGGTCAGTGCTGAGGGGTGCCGCACTGTCAGAGGGTCAGTGCTGAGGGAGTGGGCACTGTCGGAGGGTCAGCGCTGAGGGAGTGCCGCACCGTCGGAGGGACAGTACTGAGGGAGTGCCGCACCGTCGGAGGGACAGTACTGAGGGAGTGACGCACCGTCGGAGGGACAGTGCTGAGGGAGTGCCACACTGTCTGGCAGGCTCTCTTTTGAACCCTGAGGTACTGTCATGTCGTCCAAGTGAATGTAATAGATTCCACGGCCACTATTTTGAAGAACAGGAGGAGAAGTCACTTCTGTGCCATATTTATCCCTCACCCAATGTCACTCAGACAGACTCACTGGGTATTAGCACACAGCTATTTGTGAATAAATTGGCTTCATATTTTCTGAATCCCACTGATGACCACACCCCAGAACCAATTCACTCGGTGGAAGCAATTTGGACCATTTGGATGAAAGGCGCTACAAAAATGCACATGCTCCTTCCTTTATGATGCCTGTACATTGCTGTCAGGAGGAAGCAGAGCTCCAGGTGTGTCTGTTTGCTGTCATTGGCGGCCTGAGCTTGTTTCAGCCTGGGCTCTGTGAAAAGAAAAGTCACCTTACCGCATGAACCATCTCAGTTAGGAGGGGCTCAGGATCCGGTCGCATTTGTAAATCTTCCAGTTCAAAACGGACCGACAGGCGCACCATCTCCAACTCCTCGTCTGGGGGGGGAGAAGAGATAACAAATCGACAGAGCCATGTGTGCGGTGGTGGGAGGGGGGTGTGGTGCTGTCCACAGCCAGTGACCCCACAGCCCCAACTGAACGAGGGGGACAAGGGCCGTTAATCCAGTGACCCACGGAATGTTCTGGGGACCTGGGTTCAAATGCTGCCACAGCAGATGGTGGAATTTGAATCCAATAAAAATCTGGAAGGAACAGTCGAATGATGACCATGAATCCATTGTTGATTGTTGGGAAAACACACCTGGGTCACAGGTGTCCTTCAGGGAAGGAGTCTGCCATCCTTACCTGGTCTGACCCACGTGACTCCAGACCCACAGCAATGCAGTTGGCTCTAAACTGCCTTCTGGGTAATTGCTGGGCTCCCACAGCCAGTTAACAATTAAAGATTATGGCAGGCAGGCATCGTACAGCCAGGAGCAACTCCCACTGCGGATATTCAGCCCCTTCCTCCTCACCTCTGGGCTGCTTTTGGACTGTCCTCAGCTGCTCCCACTCTCACAGATCTCCAGCTCATAACGCAGCCAGTCAGAGGACGCTGGTCACTCCTTCCAGGGCCCACAGGAGGGGAAAGAGTCCCCTCCAACGCCTGCCACTCTAAACCTGGATTGGAGCACTCCACAATCCCAGACTCGGAGTAGCGGGTGAAAACCCACACTCACGGATCACGATGAATCAGGAGAGTGAGGGGAAGCTCTCTGCTGCTGTTACCTGTTAATCTCGGTTGAAGCACCACATCAGCCAGGAGGTTAACCATCGTCTCCAAACCCTTCACCTCAGCAGAAACTGCAAACATCGTAGTGTCCCTGCAACAGGGTTGGAGACAGAGATCTATACTGATCATTGAGAAACCTTCACACCCACACTTCATTGCT
>NC_057739.1:45345774-45349936 GCF_004010195.1 Chiloscyllium plagiosum
CCCTAAGTGAAAGGCTTAGCATGTGCAAGTGTGAGCGAGATGGGGAACAGAGAGAAAACAAAGGCACAAACTGCATCAACAGAAAATGGAGGAAAGTGACAACAGAGGAATAAGGGGAGGAAAACCTGGACACAAGTCTGGACAGAGACCGCTGAACAAAAAAAGAGAGAGACACACCTGGACAGAGAGAGACCCCCGGACAGAGAGAGGATAAACACATATACAACTGAGTACAGAGACACTGAGAGATAGGATATGACTGTAAAATAGAATAACATTAATTTTCATCTCACTACGTGGCCATTTGACCAACTGGTATAGAGCAAGGGAAGGGTAAGTGCTATTGAATGGTACCTGCCTTGCTAAGGTTCAAAGCTCAAGGGACAGGGAAGGTCACTGTAGTCACACACTCGGACATTAAATAGAGAGGTTACAGCCTATCCAAGGTGTAGTGACACACTCAATGGAAACACCCCTCCTCACACACAGACAGACACTCATACACACACACACACACACTCACACATTGACTCTCCAGTCTGGGCAGCTGATAAATAACAAATAGCAAATGGTTAATGCCTGACTTACTTCAACCCAACCGAATCCTCGCCCACCGGCTCCCGGCGTTTCTTCTTGCTGCTCTCTGTCACCTTAAAACCTTCGGGGAACCAGAGCTGTCCGTGCTCTCGATGTCGTTTCCGAGACACCAGCACCCCCATCCCAATGAAGGCCAGAAATATGAGCACAGACACCACAACGTACATGGGATATAGGTTATCGTCATGAATGGTCACAATTCCTTCACCTGGAGAGAGTGCAGGAGGAGAAAATGATCAAAACAGACTGGGAACAGAGAGAAGGGAGAGGAAGAGAGGGAGGGGAGAGAGAGATGGGGGAGGGAGAAGCAAAGAAGACAAAGGAATGAGAGCAAAAAAAGAGGAGTGAGAGGAGAAAGAGGGAGGGAAAGGCGAAAGGAGAGAGATGAGCAACGGAGAGAGAGAAGAAGAGGGAGAAAGAGAGAGATGAAAGAAGAGGAGGGAGATAGAAGAAGAGACAGAAAGAGATAGACGGGAAGAAATGAAAAGTGAGAAGGAGGGGGGAAGGTAAAGGGAAGGAGAGGGAGAGATAGATGAGAAAGAGAGGTTGAGAAGGAGAAGGAGAGACAGACCACGAGCAGTATGTGCAGAGTTATAAACTGCGAGGGTTCCATTTTATACAGAGGCATGAAGAGAAATTAGAATTCAGTCAGTGTGATAAACTCTCTGAACAAGGTCAGTTAAATGATGGGTAATCAGAATTGCAAAAAATATAAACGAAAGAAAGAAAAATGTCCCAAAACGGTGCTAGGGGTTTGTTTGTATTTTCCTTCTTTCGACTTGAAGAAAGTCGAACTCTTGTCTCGCTCACGAAGGGAAAGGATTTAGCAATCATCAAATTAGCACAGCAGGATTAATCTGTCAAAATCTCAGGAATTACAGACTGATCCTAACTACAAAGATATCAAATTCTCATCCACTCCGATCAATTCCTTCTTTTTTTGCCTTAATGATTTGGCAGCTGATAAGTCAGACTAGAGGTACCCTTTGAGAGGTGGTTAATTAGTCTGACAGACAGTGTGTGCTTTCTTTTCCTGCACCGCATCCTCTGAAGGTAGGGGGACATGTTAGAGTCTTACACTTACTCTCCACAGTCTCAATGTTGTATGGTAGCTGGAGGCTGCCTTGGGAAGCCATGGCACCCAGGAAAGCTGCCACATCTGTTGTACTGGCAAAACAGTCAGAGAAAGCCTGGTAACACTGTCGATTATCGATTTCCAGGTGAACAATCGACCTAGCCAAGGAAAAATACAAACAGTGTACATTTATATAGTGCCTTCATTGCCTCAGGTTATCCCAGACTGCCTCACAGTCAATACACAATCCAATCAACTCATTTATCATGTAGGAAAGGTGACTGCCTATTTGTACCCAGCCAGATCTTTCAAACTGTGGTGTGACAATGATCCGATAATGTCTGTTGGTGGAGAGATGAATATTAGGCCCAGGGGACCCAGGAAAGCTCTTCTTCTTTTACATCATCCCCCCACCTAGAATCCCTCATGTGCAGACAGAGGCCATTTGGCCCTACAAGTCTGCCCCACCCCTCCACCCTTTCCCCAAATGGAATTGAATCCGGGTTCCTGGCACTGTGAGGCAGCAGTGCTAACCGCTGAGCCACCATGTCACCTCAATATTTCTACAAAATAGTGGCTATGGTTTTTTTTTAATGGAGGCTGGGCAGAAGCTGTCTTTACTCACCCTTTGACCTCTTGCCGGTCCAACTCCCTGCGGCTCCGAGGGGACACCAGTGCATAGAGCGAGCGTTTGACATGACTCAATGCGTCAATGACTCGGTCACTGGCCTCTGCCATTGACCTCTTCACATGGTGTCTGTGCAGCTGCTCCTTGTTCCCATAGTAAGGGTAAACCATCATGTCGCCATTGGGGTGCCTCTTAAACTTGACATTGGTGTGCAGGATGTGGCTGAGCTCACGAAGGAACCCCACCGAGTCATTCAGTAGTTGTTCAGGAGGCACCAGGACAATGAGGAGCAGTGTTCCCTCTGCCAGCTTCTGTGGCTTGTCATTGGCACAATCCAGACCATCCCATCCACACTCGATATTATTACAGCCCTGGTCGCAGTGGCCATCGTCATAGTGATCTTTGCAGTACTGGTCATACAGGGGACTTTGCAATGCAGGGAGAGAGGGAAAAGTCCGTTAATCAGTGTCCAGGACACAGTGATAGTCCATCATACCCTTTCCCAGAATATCACCACACTGCCTCCCATCTCTATCCATCCTCAAAATTCTTTTCCTGCACCATCACTCCAGCGGTCCCTTCCATGCTCATTTTCGTTTCCTTTCTATTGCTTTATCTGTCCTTCCTTCATATCTTTCCCTTTGTGTCTGTATTTCTCTCTCTTCCTCCCCTCCATGCCTTCCTTCTAGCAAGGTCAGAGGTCACCAGTAGACATATCCTGGGCAGATCCTCTTGCCCCTCACAACCGCCCACTTGCCCTCTCAGTGGACACAGTTATCAGCATAACTCCTGCAAACCAAACCATCTCCTTGCTGCCCTCTCCCCTGCCTCTTTCCCTCCCCTCTGTACCCCTCCTGTCCTCTCGTTTCTCTGCTCCTCCCCGACCCTTATTTTCTCTTCACCTCCCTGTCCATGTCCCTCCTCCTGCCTCTCCACTGTCTCCCTCCCTCCATGCCCCTGTGGCCCACTCAGGGACTCACTTGCACTGGGACTCGATGCTCTGACAGTCAAAACCATCATACAGGCAGCCCACATTGTTGCAGTGTTTATCACATTTCCCATCTCCAAAGTAACGCCAGCATTGCAGAGCATGTGAGCAATTCTTCCAGGGATCATTGAAGTTGAGGGAACAATCTCCACCATCCCAGTCGCAGGCGTGAGTGTTACAGTGAGCCTCACACACCCGGTTTTTGGCAAGCTGCACACACTCGGGTTTATCACAGCCCTGCTCAATGTTCGGGGGAAACGTGATGTTCTGTCCATTTCCTCCTTCAAACTCATAATCCAGGATGAAGCACTGCAGCCCATTGAAGAGGCGAGGACAATGGCAGCGGTAAAAAGGCTCAGTGGGTACACTCTCGCATGTGCCCCCATTGTAACATGGGTTGGACTTGCACGGGTTCCTGGTGGGCAGCTGGCAGTCCACCCCGCCTTGTCCCAGGGGGCAGGCACAGCGGGGAGAACCCCCCTGCGTCAGTACACACGTTCCCCCATTATGACACTGCAGATTACCACAGACACTGGCCTGATTCTCACAGGATGCTCCCTCATAACCCTGCGGGGGAGAGAAAGAGAGAGTGTGAGAGGAAGAGAGAAAGTGAAGAAGTGAGAGAAAGAGAGATTGAGGGGGGGAAGAGAGAGAGAGTGACAGAGTAAAGGAGAGAAAGACAGAGATAGGGATTGAAGGGGAGAGAGCGCGCAAGACAGCATGCAAGACAGAGCGCCAGAGAGAGAGTGAGAGATGAAGAGAGATTCAAAGTGAGATACTGAGAGAGTGAGTGACAGATTGAGGGGAGAGTGAGAGAGAAAGAGAGACAGAATGAGAGAAGTAAAAGCAAGGGAATGAGTGAGATAGAATGAGG
>NC_057739.1:45353698-45367796 GCF_004010195.1 Chiloscyllium plagiosum
TGCAGTATGGTTAGGAGGCGGTTGGGAGGTAGGGGGAGAACGCTGGAGGGGGGAAATGAAGTTTGAAGGATGTTTGATTCTGGTGTTGGAGGGGTTTGCGATTATCCACACTGGAGGGTACCTTGTTGTTTGGCTGCCACTTCACAGGACACACTGGGCACATCACAGTAGAGGCCAGTCCAGCTGCTCCGACATTCACATCGATAGGTGGTGCCAGTCTGCCAACAGGTTCCCCCATTCTTACAAGGTGACGAGTCACACCAACGTACTAGGTTCTGGAGGCAGAAAGCGAGAGAGAGAAAGAGAGTGAGATAGTGAACCCAATGCCTTTATAACCTCTCACCTGACTCAGCCCCAAGGTTAACTCCTGACCTTAAATCACTCTCATGCCCTCAGTGATTTGACTAGTCATCCCATTTCCCAGCTCTTAGCCCAAAGCCCTGGAGATTATCAGATGTTATCAGTGTTTCCAACTCACCCACCCTTTCGGGCAGAGAGTTCTGGACTCCTGCCACCCTCTGAGTGTCACAGTTATAGAGTCATACAGTACAGAAGAAGCCATTCAGCCAATCACTTCTGCACTGACCTATCAACACTAGTCCCACTTACCAGCACTAGGCCCATGACATTTCAAGTGCTCATCAAAGTAATTTTGAAAGGTGGTGAGGTCTCCCGCCTTGGCTACCTTCCCAGTCAGTGTACTCCAGACCCATACCATCTTCTGGGTGAAAACATTTTTCTTCAAATCCTCTTTAAATTGCATTTCACCTTAAAATTGGCCCTAAAACTAAGGGGAATAGCTGATTTCTATTCACAGACAGCATCCTGGGGAATCTCCTCTGCATCCCCTTCAGTGAGATCATATTCTTTCTATGGTGTGATGACCAGAATTGCACACAGTACTCCTGCTCTGGCCTAACCAAAGTCCTATACACCTCCAACATAACCTCCCTGCTCTTGTAATCTGTACCAAGACTGATAAATGCAATTGTTCTGTAAGCCTTCTTAATTACTCTATTACCATGTCCTGTCACCTTCAGGGATCTGGGGACAAGCTCCCTAATATCCCTCTGTTCCTCTGAGCATCCTGCTTATCTGCTATTCTTTGAGTACTCCCTCATCTTTTACATCTTCCCAAGTGCATCACCTCCCATTTATCAAGGTTAACCTCCATCTGCCACTAACCTGATCCTATCTGTATCCTCCTGTAACCTATCACCTTCCTCCTCACTGTCAATCATCAAGCCAATCTTTGTGTCATCAACAAACTTACCCATACTCTCTTCGATATCAAATACATTTCTCTTCGCCACTGCTTTAGTCTTCTATCTCTTTACTTAAATCTATGCCCTGGTTATTGACCCCTCCAATTATGGAGTAGCTATCCATTCTGTCTGTGCTTCTCATAATATTATACCCCTTTATCAGGTCCCTCCTGAATCTTTGATGCTCCAGGGAAATCTCCAGTCTATCTTTTGGATTCTGTAAATCTGTGCCCTCTTGTTCTTAACCTTTCACTATCAGGAATGGTTGCTCCCAATCCAGTCAGTCCAGACCGTTGTGATATTGAGAACCGCCATTAAGTCCTTTCTCACCCCAGTTTACAAATAAATGGTTCTTTAATTGATAAAATGCTCCTTTGCAGATCCCAGCCTCGTATGCCTCCAACTCAGGCCACTGATATGTACTGACCAGCCTCACCCTGAGTGCTCACTCTAGGTGTGACTGTGAATACTAACCATTATCAATCCAACCCGAGCAGCACACCATATCACATCCCAGCCCCCAAACCCCTGACAGTCAGGTTATGGTCCAGGATGTCAGGACCCGCTGGACTGGACCTCTTCTATCCACCCTCCAGCCTCACCACCAGGGAATGTGACAGCAGGAAAGAGTGTTCAGGGCTTAGTTATTTGGTAAGATTGCACAAACCTGACAGTTGAGGCCAGAGTAGCCTTGGGGACAGGTGCACTTGTAGGTGCCATAGCTGTCATGACAAGTGCCAGCATTGAGACATGGTCTGGAGTCACACTCATTGATGTTGTGTTGGCAGTAACTCCCTGTGAAACCAGTCGGACAAAGGCAGGTGAAGGTATTGATTCCATCAACACAAGTCCCACCATTAAAACATGAACTGTGAAACAAACAAAAAACTCAGGTTTAATATAATGCATTCCTATAGAACATACAGCTCATAAAGAGACCATTTCACCCATCATGCCTGTACTGTCTGTCTAACCAATCAATCAGTCTCACTCCTCTGCTCTTTCTCCAAAGTCCTGCAAATCCTCCCTTTTCCTGTATTACTCCAATTCCCTTTGCAACATTCCTGTTGAATCTACTTCCACTTCCCTCTCAAGCAGAACATTCTATAACACAACAACTCATTGCATCAAAAACATTCTCCTTCTCTCCTGCTCGATTTGTTATACTGATTCCCTTCAATCTGTGTCCCTCTGGTCAATGACCCTCCTGCTGTTGGTACAGCTTCTCCTGATTCACTCAATCTAATCTCCTCAGGATTTTGAACACACTGTTGACTTTCAGCTGCCTGAAACCAAAGCTCTGGAATTTCCCCCGATCCACTTTCTCCTCCTTGAAAATGATCCTCAAAACAATCTGTCTGACTGAGCATTGGTCACATGTCTTCCCCTCCCTCCAACATTGCCCTACACAGTAAGCTACTTCCAAAGTGATTTCTTCCACACTCTCTCATCCAGTTACTCCATCTCTCCCTGTGCCCCTCTCTCTCCTCCAAACTCTCCCCAGTCACTCCTGCAAAGGCCAAACAGGTTGGGACTCTCTTCACTGGAGTTTAAGAGAATGAGAGGTGATCTCATTGAAACCTGTCAGATTATTAAAGGACTTGAAAGGATACATTCTGAGAGAATGTTTCCGCTCATGGAAGAGTCATAGGACCAGACAGCACAGTCTCAGAGTAAAAAGGCACCTGACATGAGGAGGAATTTCTTCTCTCAGAAGGTTGAGTGTCTTTGGAACGCCTTGCCACAAAGAGCTGTGGGGCAGAGTCCTTGTGTATATTTAAGGATGAGATAGATTCTTGATCAATAGGTGATCGAGGGTTACAGGTTGAAATAGCTGCACAAAGGCTGGTATCCATCACCACGTCACCTTTTATTTACATGCGCACAGTACACTGGCTGTGACCAGCTAGCTCAGTCAGTCCCTGAATCCCTTGTTTATTATGTTTTTTTTGGAGTCAGCCCCTGAAGTAAGGAGACTTTCAATCTCTTGCTTTTTTTTCTTCTGAATCCTCTATTTATTATTTTTCTCTAATCCTCTGTTTACATCTGTCAGCGAGGGCTCCTGATTGGAGCGAGGTTAACAACCCCAATCAAGAGTCACATTCAATGAGATCCACCTGGTTCCAATCATAATATCCCTCCCCCACTAAGTTCGGGATGTAGACCTGGTCTTTCTCTGGTGGCTTCTCCTGAAGTGTTTTTGCCCCTTTGACTTAGACACAGGCAGCCTGTGCTAGATTGTAGTCTGTCTTTTGCACCTGGAGCATCTCAGGAGAGGTTTCCTCAACATTAGACAAAGCAGGAGAACCCACGGTTTCTGACAGGCTTTATGGCTGTTCTGAGGGTCTAGATATGTTTTGCTCCTACCCTGATTACGAGGTAGCAGCTTTCATGTGATTCACATGTTTGTTCAGGACTGCCTCACCTACCCAAACTTTGTATATCACTGGACCTGACCTCGCCTCATACCCATGCAGGGCCATTTCTGAGGTTCTGGCACCAGACTTTGTCTGCTGAAGTAAGCTGTTTCTCTTGCTTAGAGAAAGCATGTGGCCAGCATTGGCATTCCTGCTGCCATTTCATCCTACCCCCAGCTCTAGGAATATCAGGTTAATTTAGTGCGGACTCTTCTCCCCATCAGAAACTCTGCTGGAGCTATCCCTGTAGTTGCGCAAGGGGTGGTCCTATAATCGAACAGAAACCAGGAAAGTTTGGTATCGAGTGAAGCTATAGGCTGCTTCTTTAAACCTGCCTTCAATGTTTGGACCACTGTTTTGCCAGACCATTGGACAATGGACGGTATGGATCTGAGCAAACATGCCAAATGCCATTCGACTTTAGGAAATACGTGAATTCCTTGCTGGTAAACAGCATCCCATTGTCTGTGACCAATACTTCTGGGAGTCTGTGTGTCACAAATGATGTTTGCAGCTTTTCAATCGTTATCCCTGAGTTTACTGAATGAACTCTGTGCACATCCAATTTGAATAGGCACTCACAATAACCATTCAGCCCATAAAAGGACCAGCATAGTCGACATGAAACCAAGTCCAAGGTCTTCCTAGCCATTCCCACCAACGTGGGGGAGCTGCTGGTGGTAGTTTTTGTGCTTGTTTGCACTTTAGGCACTGCCCCACCAATGCAGCTATGTCAGCATCCAATCCTGGTCACCAGACATAACGTCTAGCTAACATCTTCATTTTGAAGACCCCTGCTTGTCCCTTTTGGAGGTCGGCCAGTATCTGGCGGTGACAATCACTTTTGCTCCCCACAGTAATATGCCATTCTTATGGCCAGTTACATATGAATTTCCCATAATAATTCACTAACCCAAGGAAAGGCAGAGCCAGGGCACCTTTGATTGCCCTCACTTAATCTTCCAATGGATGTAACCTGGTTTTGGTTGAGTGTGTTGCTGGAAAAGCACAGCAGATCAGGCAGCATCCGAGGAGCAGGAAAATTGATGTTTTGGGCTAGAGCCTTTCATCAGGAATGAGGCTGGGAGCCTCTAGGGTGCAGAGATAAATGGGAGGGGATGGGGCTGGGGAGAAGATAGCCGAGAGTGCAATAGATGGATGGAGGTGGGGTAAAGGTGATAGGTCGGAGGGAAGGGTGGAGCGGATAGGTAGGAAGTAAGATTGACAGGTGGGACAGGTCATGAGGGTGGTGCTGAGCTGGAAGGTTGGAACGGGGTACTGTGGGGGGGGGGGGGGGAAGGGAAATGAGGAAACTGATGAGGTCCACATTGATGCCCTGGAGTTGAAGGGTCCTGAGGCGGACGATAAGGCGTTCTTCCTCCAGGCATCAGGTGGTGAGGGAGTGGCGATGGAGGAGGCCCAGGACCTGCATGTCCTCGGCAGAGTGGGAAGGGGAGTTAAAATGTTCAGCCATGGGGCGTGGGGTTGATTGGTGTGGGTGTCCCAGAGATGTTCTCTAAAGTGCTCTGTGAGAAGGCGTCCAATCTCCCCAATGTAGAGGAGACCGCATCGGGAGCAACGGATACAATACACGTCACTACATGTGTGAACGCGCAGTGAAACTTTGATGGAAGTGGAAGGCTCCTTTGGGGCCTTGGATGGAGGTAAGGTGGGGGGGAGGTGTGGGCGCAGGTTTTGTAATTCCTGTAGTAGCAGGGAATGGTGCCAGGATAGGAGGGTGGCTTGTTAGGGGGCATGGACCTGACCAGGTAGTTGTGGAGGGAACGGTCTTTCCAAAACGCGGCTAGGAGTGGGGAGGGAAAGATATCCCTGGTGCTGGGGTCCATTTGTAGGTGGCGGAAATGTCGGCGGAAGATGCGATTTATGTGGAGGTTGGTGGGCTGGAAGGTGAGGACCAGAGGGGTTTTGTCCTGGTTGCAGCTGGAGGGGTGGAGTTCGAGGGCAGAGTTGCGGAATGTGGATGAGATGCATTGGAGGGCGTCTTCAACCACGTGGGAAGAGAAATTTCAGTCTTTAAAGAAGGAGGCCATCTGGTGTGTTCTGTGGTGGAACTGGTCCTCCTGGGTGCAGATGCGGCGGAGGCAGAGGATTTGGGAATACGGGATCTTAGCAGGAGGTAAGGTGGGAGGAGGTATAATCCAGGTAGCTGTGGGAGTCAGTGGGTTTGTAAAAAATGTCAGTGTTGAGTGGGTCTTCATGGATGGAGATGGAGAGGTTCAGGAAGGGGAAGGAGGTGTCAGAGACGGTCCAGGTGAATTTAAGGTCGGGGTGGAATGTTGAAGTTGATGAACTGTTCGACCTCCTCGTTGGAGCATGAGGTGGTGTTGATGCAGTCATCAATGTAGCGGAGGAAGAGGTGGGGAGTGGTGCTGGTGTAACTCTGGGAGATGGAGTTCTACGGAGCCGACAAAGTGACAGGCATAGTTGGGGCCCATGTGGATGCTCATGACTACACCTTTCATCTGGAGGAAGTGGGAGGATTGGTTTTGTCAACTTTGTAACTCAAGGAGGTCACTTAGAGCACCTGAAACATCCATATCTCCCTTCTAAGGTGTACACCCACTTAGGAGAAATGTTTAAGCATCTGTCTAAGTTCTCCAAGTGCTCTTTATTAATTCTCGATTGTTAGCACATCATCCAGATAAATGGCAACCTGGCATAGCCCTTGTAAATGTTCTCTATTGTCTGTTGGAAAAGGGTGCAGGCTGATGATACCCCACATGGCAGTCTTGTATATTGATACAAACATTTATGGGTATTAATTGTGAGACTCCTCATCTCGTCGCAATTGCAGGTAGGCGTGCCTCATGCCCAGCTTTGTGAAGAACCCCTCTGCCCAACTAATTTTGTGTACAAGTCCTCTATGTGAGAGCATAGGTCTTTATCCAGCTGCAAAAAGCAGTTTACCATTTGCTTAAAATCCCCACAAAGGCGAACCAATTGGTATGGCCAGTGCTGCCCATTTCATAAACTGCACTGGTTTGATGATTCTTTCGCTTTCCAGCCTCCTGATTTCCACCTCTAGTTTTCTCCACAAGGTAAATGGCACTGGTCAGGCCTTGCAAAATCACTGAATTGCTTCCTGGTCAACATGTAAAGTGGCCTTGGCCCTTTTGATAGTCCCTAACCCTTCCTGAAAAACTACTGGTGATTTCATTAGGACATCACTTGGGCAGCCATTTTCTAATCAAAAAATGTTGAGCCAATCGAGGTGAATCTTTCTTCACCAATTCCACCCCAATAGGCTTGAGCCCGAGCCTCTTACTGTAATCAGTGGTAACTGCACCAACTGCTTCTCATAGGAGACTGGAACCAAGGTGGTACCTGAATCTGTAATGGTTCCCTGGTTTACATTCTCAGTCTGGCTGAGGTCTTGTGCAAACTTAAGGGTTGGGGTCCAGAGCAAATCTTGTTAAAGACAGCTTCTACAACCACTGATACAGCAATGCCAGTATCAATCTTCATGAGAACTGGGTGACCATTTAATCAAATATTAATTTTAGTTGGTTCCTGATTTGGATGTTGCTGAGCAATTTAACTGTTCCACACCACATGTGGGTGGACTTTCCAGGGTGTAGACTCTCTTGGATAGCAACCTACGAATTCCCTTACTCAAGTCAGACTTTCTCAGACTCCTTTGCAGTCTCAAGTCTGCATACCAGCAGCAACTGCAAATGGTTTGCTGACCCAGACCCTGGAGAATGTCTTAGCCAGTTGTCCGAGGCTTGGCTTTGTTGTGGGGTTCTGCTATGGGCTGACTCAGGGTACACCCTCCGTGAGGCTCTGCAATTGCTGACACTCAGGTGGTGTTCCCCATGCTCAGTTGGACTGGTGAGGGTGTCCACCTCCTTTGCCCTGTAGCTCCCATGCTCCACTTGCCACATATTCTAAAGACAAAGTCAGTTGTAGTGCCTGTTTGAAGTTCCCACTTACATTCGGGACACCACCCATGCCCTCCACTTCCTCCATGATTTTCGCTTCCCCAGACCCCAACGCCTTATCTTCACCATGGACATCCAGTCCCTATACACCTCCATCCCTCATCACAAAGGCCTCAAAGCCCTCCGCTTCCTCCTTTCCCGCTGACCCAACCAGTACCCTTCCACTGACACACTCCTTCGACTGACTGAACTGGTCCTCACTCTGAACAACTTCTCTTTCCAATCCTCCCACTTCCTCCAAACCAAGTGAGTAGCCATGGGCACCCGTATGGACCCAGCTATGCCTGCCTCTTCATCAGATATGTGGAACAGTCCATCTTCCATAGCTACACTGGCACCAACCCCCACCTTTTCCTCCGCTACATCGATGACTATATCGGCGCTACCTCGTGCTCCCACGAGGAGGTTGAACAGTTCATCCACTTTACTAACACCTTCCACCCCGACCTCAAATTTACCTGGACCGTCTCAGACTCGTCCTTCCCCTTCCTAGACCTCTCCATTTCTATCTCGGGCGACCGAATCAACATGGACATTTACTATAAACCGACCGACATGCACAGCTACCTAGACTATACCTCCTCCCACCCTGCCCTGTGTAAAACTGCCAAGCCATATTCCCAATTCCTTCGTCTCCTCTGCATCTGCTCCCAGGAACAGACCCCACCACCAAGGATATATTTCCCTCCCCTCCCCTATCAGTATTCTGGAAAGACCACTCCCTCTGCGACTCCCTCGTCAGATCCACATCCCCCACCAACCCAACCTCCACTCCCGGCACCTTCCCCTGCAACCGCAAGAAATGCAAAACTTGCATCCACACCTGCCCCCTCACTCCCCTCCAAGGCCCCAAGGGATCCTTCCATATCCATCACAAATTCACCTCCACGTCCACACACATCATTTACTGCATCCACTGCACCCGGTGTAGCCTCCTCTACACTGGGGAGACAGGCCGCCTACTTGCGGAATGTTTCAGAGAACACCTCTGGGACACCTGCACCAACCGACCCAACCGCCCTGTTCCTGAACACTTTAACTCCCCCTCCCACTCCGTCAAGGACATGCAGGTCCTTGGCCTCCTCCATCGCCAGACCATGGCAACACGACGCCTAGGAACCCTCCAACCACAAGGGATTAATGCAGATTTCTCCAGCTTCCTCATTTCCCTTCCCCCACCTTATCTCAGTCCCAAACCTCGGACTCAGCACTGCCTTCTTGACCTGCAATCTTCTTCCCGACCTCTCTGCCCCCACCCCCTCTCCGGCCTATCACCCTTACCTTAACCTCCTTCCACCTATCGCATTCCCAATGCCCCTCCCCCAAGTCCCTCCTCTCTACCTTTTATCTTAGCCTGGTTGGCACATCCTCCTCATTTCTGAAGAAGGGCTTATGCCCGAAATGTTGATTCTCCTGCTCCTTGGATTCTCCTGCCTAGCCTGCTGTGTTTTTCCAGCATTACATTTTTCAGCTCTGTTTGAAGTTCAGTTGAGCTTCAGCTAGTAGGCACTTTTGCATGGTTATATCATTAAAATGGTCTCTCAGCATCTTAGTCAGGGTTATCCCAAAATCACATGCCTCTGCCAGTCATCTTAACTTCATCAAAAATCCTGATATGGATTCCCATGGTTCTCAAACAGCCAAATAAAACCAATAGTATCTCAGAATTAGAGGAGGTTTGGGGTGGTAATAAACCATAACCAAATCCGTCAACTCTTGGAAGGTTTTGGTGTCTGGTGCTTCTGGCAAAGTTAAGCCCCTAATACTCAAAAATACTGTGGATCTACAAGCAGTCAGAAGGAATATTCATTGTTTTTCAACTGTCCCAATGTCATTTGCCCAGAAAACATATCACCTTTCCACATACTGAGACCAGTCTTCATCAGGTGGATTGGATAAGTCAAGCTTCCCAAATACAGGCATGATGCCAGAAATGCTTACCAGAACTCAAAGATGACTGTGCTTGAAAAACATTTGCTCGCAACATTCTGTTTTCCCTCGTCACCACTGAAATGATTACACAGAGGCCTGTATCCCATTACCAAGTTACCCTTTATTTACATGTGCACATACAATAGTGGTGGCCAGCCAGGTCGGAGTCAGTCCCTGAAGTCAGGAATCTCTCTGAATCCCCTGTTTATCTTTTCTCAGTATTTTTAATAAATGACTATGTCTGGTGAGTGATTTGATTCCAACTTTCAAATTTCAATGGCTACATTTTGGGTTTCACTATTAAATATTAATAATTATGAAATAACTGCACAGGGTCTGGTATCTCGTCACCAGGTCACCTTTCATTTATATGTGCACAGTACATTCTTGGACTGTCTCTGAGCATACATACAGTACACATATGTATGAACAGGCAGCTCAAACACAGTCCATGAAATCAGGAAATCCTCCGAATCCCCTGTTTATTTATTTTCATGTTTCAAGGGCTTTATTTCTTTGAAAAATCTACTATTAAATCAAAAATGTAAAGTATTTTAGCTGTTACAGTACAATATAACTTCATACAAAAAAGCATATTACACAATTTCATATCATCAATGGCTAAATGTGACACTCGTATCATAATTCTGTTTTTTAAAAAATTTTGGTCATTAACCTCTTATTAGAGTTCTTATCCAAATACGCCATATGTACTAATTCTCCACAGATGCTGATATCCAGTCATCAAGCCACCCTTTATTTACACGTACATAATATCTGACACTGGTTCAACTCCCTCACAGCCACCTCTCAGAATGAACAGAACCTCTGACTTCCTGTTTGTTTAATTCCGTTTATTTTTTTCTCTCTTTTTTTTCTTTTTTTTGCTCCCTCAGAGGCAGCTCTTAGAGAGAACAGGATGTCTGACATTCCTGTTCTTCTCTGTTTATCTCTGTTAGCCAGGGCTCCCTGATTGGGCCAGATTAACAACCCCAATTAAGGATCTTGTAGTCAATGAGATTCACCTGCTTCCAATCATGACACAGGTAAAACAATGGAAAGTGGACTGAGGAATATTGGTTCAGCTATTTTTTATGATGGTGGAGTGGGCTTGGGGGTCCAAATGACCTACTCATATTGCTACTTCTTATGATCTGATGGACTCAGTGCTCACCTCTCTGTGCAGTCGGGGGTGTTGTTCTCACAGTGCATACCACTGAAGCCCAGGGGACAGGTACATGTGTAACTGTTGACACAGTCCGTGCAGTTACCACTGTTCCTGCAGGGGTCACTGGCACACTCGTTAATATCCTCCTCACATTTGGGACCACGGAATCCAGGGAGACAGTCACAGGTGAAGCTACTGACTCCATCAGAGCACGAGCCTCCATTATGGCATGGATCTGTCAAAGGCAAAACAGAAAAAACATGCTAGATCAAGACAGGAGCCAATATACAATTCATAAGACCAAAAGACATAGAAGCAGAAATTACACCATTCAGCCCCATGGAGTCTGCTCCACCGTTCAATCAGTGCTGGTAACTTTCTCAACCCCATTCTCCCATTTTCTCCCAATAACCCTTGATTCCCTTGACAATCAAGAAGGTATCTACCTCCGTCTTAAATATACTCAATGACCTGGCTTTGACAGCCTTCAGTGGCAGTGAATTCCATAGATTCACCACTCTCTAGCTGAAGACGTTTTTCCTTATCGCCATTCTAAAAGGTCTTCCCTTTATTCGAAGGCTGCGCCTCTGGCCCTGGTCTCTTCTATCAATGGAAACATCTTCCCAACATCCACTCTGTCTAGGTCATTCAGTATTCTGTAAATTTCAATTAGATTCCCCCTCATCCTTCAAAACTCCATTGAGTATAGGCCCAGAGTCCTCAAATGTTCCTCATATGTTAAGTCTTTCATGCCTAGGACCATTTTAGTGAACCTCCTCTGAACGCGCTCCAGGGCCAGTACATCCTTCCTGAGATATAGGGCCAAAACTGCGCACAGTACTCCAAATGTAGTCTGATTCAGATAGCACCACTGAACAAAAATATTTCCCTTCCCCCCACTGAAGCCTTTCAAAGAAATTGAAATCAGGCAGCTAATCACAGTTAGGGAGTGCCTCACTGACGGAAGGTCAGTGTGGAGGGAGTGCCGCACCATCAGAGAGGCAGTGCACTGTTGGAAGGTCAGTACTGAGAGAGTGCCGCACCGTCGGAGGATCAGTGCAAAGGGAGTGCTGCATTATCGGAGGGTGGTCAGGGCTGAGGGAGTGCTGCACTATCAGAGGGTCAGTACAGAGGGAGTGCTGCACTGCCAGAGGGTCAGTATTGAGAGAGTTCTGCAGTGTCAGAGGTTCAGTATTGAAGGAGCACTACACTGGTGAAAGGTCAGTACTGACAGAGCACCGTACTGTCAGAGGGTCAGTGCTGTGGGAGTGCCACACTCTTGAAAATATGGTCTCTCTCAGTCTCCACGTACTGGGCTGACAGTCATCCACGTCGGTCTCACAGATGGTGCCGGTGTAACCCTGTCGGCAGACACACTGGAATCCTCCCATCGAGTTCTGGCAAGTGGCTCCATTGAGGCAGGGACTTTTCACACATTCGTTCACATCTTTCTGACAAGTCTGACCTGGACAGAGAGAATACCGGCGTTAATCCCACGCTAAGAAAAGCAGATCTGAGAGGTAGTATAATACACAGCTATGTGTAACTAAAACAGCCTATGTAAAATCATCCCCCTCCCCTTAATCCAGGGGAAGTGGGGGCGGGGGGCAGGGTAACATCCACGGGAAGGGGAAGTGATCACCTCGGGCGTAGAGGGCAGAGATCATTCTTGTTGTTGGGAAGGGGAAGGAAGGGTGGTGTTGGGGGGGCTGCTGGTATCACAGAGGGGGAGTCACGCTAGGGCAGGATTTGAAATCACTCCTGGGGCAGGTGAGGAGATGTTGCAGGGGGTGGCAGTATCAGGGAGAGGTCTTGGTGGGTAAGGGTGTTGAGTGGCAGTGGTGGTGTTGGAGGGTGGAGGGCTTCAGGGAGAGAGGCTCTCACTGGAGTTGGGGGGTGATCTTGGCTGGGGGAAGGACGGGGGTTTCTCTCACTCTCCTCACCTTGCCATCCCTCTGGACAGTCGCAGGAGAAATTCTCGTAATCCTCAGACTCTTGACACACGCCACCATTTTGACACGGCTGACTAGAGCACGGAGCAAGGACGTCCTCACAATTCACTCCTGTCAACAAACGGCCCCATTATTAACAAAACTAAATACAAGCCACAAGAAAACACCATCATTTCCAACATCAGGCATCTCCTCACAACTGGGCAAGGGTCTCCCAGTTAACAACAGTGAGGGAAAGAATGGATGAATCAGACTCCAACCCAGAAAGCCATCCCATCAACATATCCAGACAATATTCAGTTGCGAATCTCCATGAAGTCGCATATCGGACCTTTACAGCAAGATGAGCACAGGAAATCAGAAATTATAGTACAACTGTTGAGATTTTGGTGATGTGACATGAGGGTTAGCTTGTGGCATTTGACAGAAATTCCAGCTATCTCATCAGGTAGACAAGATTCTGCAGGGGTTGGTCAGAGGAGAAAGGGAGAAGCTGTATCTGCCACCACCCTCCACAACACAAACCTGAAGATTCTAATCTCAGAATAAGTGCCTAACGGTTAGGACAGAGATAATACAGTATGAGGTATAGCTCCCACACACACTGACACTCACTGGAGTACAGTCCCACACACACACTGACACTCACTGGAGTACAGTCCCACACACATACTGACACTCACTGGAGTACAGTCCCACACACACACTGACTCTCACTGGGGTACAGTCCCAAACACACTGACACTCACTGGAGTACAGTCCCACACACACACTGACTCTCACTGGGGTACAGCTCCCACACACACTGACTCTCACTGGGGTACAGTCCCAAACACACTGACACTCACTGGAGTACAGTCCCACACACACACTGACTCTCACTGGAGTACAGTCCCACACACACACTGACACTCACTGGAGTACAGTCCCACACACACACTGACACTCACTGGAGTACAGTCCCACACACACACTGACACTCACTGGAGTACAGTCCCACACACACACTGACACTCACTGGAGTACAGTCCCACACACACACTGACACTCACTGGAGTACAGTCCCACACACACACTGACACTCACTGGAGTACAGTCCCACACACACACTGACACTCACTGGAGTACAGTCCCACACACACACTGACACTCACTGGAGTACAGTCCCACACACACACTGACACTCACTGGAGTACAGTCCCACACACACACTGACACTCACTGGAGTACAGTCCCACACACACACTGACACTCACTGGAGTACAGTCCCACACACACACTGACACTCACTGGAGTACAGTCCCACACACACACTGACACTCACTGGAGTACAGTCCCACACACACACTGACACTCACTGGAGTACAGTCCCACACACACACTGACTCTCACTGGGGTACAG
>NC_057739.1:45368018-45413533 GCF_004010195.1 Chiloscyllium plagiosum
CAGTCTCGCCAATGTAGAGGAGACCGCATCGGGAGCAACGGATACAGTAGATGATATTAGTGGATGTGCAGGTAAAACTTTGATGGATGTGGAAGGCTCCTTTAGGGCCTTGGATGGAGGTGAGGGAGGAGGTGTGGGCGCCAGGTTTGCAATTCCTGTGGTGACAGGGGAAGGTGCCAGGATGGGAGGGTGGGTTGTAGGGGGGCATGGACCTGACCAGGTAGTCACGGAAGGAACAGTCTTTGCGGAAGGCGGAAAGGGGTGGGCAGGGAAATATATCCCTGATGGTGGGGTCTGTTTGGAGGTGGTGGAAACGTCGGCAGCTGATTCTTACTGACTCTCACTGGTGTATGGCTCCCACACACACTGACTCTCACTGGGATATGGCTCGCACACACACTGACTCTCACTGGGGTACAGCTCCCACATACACTGACTCTCACTGGGGTACAGCTCCCACACACACTGATTCTCACTGGGATATGGCTCGCACACACACTGACTCTCACTGGGGTACAGCTCCCACACACACTGATTCTCACTGGGGTGCGGCTCCTACATTCACTGACTCTCACTGGGGTACGGCTCCCACACACACTGGCTCTCACTGAGATACAGTCCCACACACACTGACTCTCACTGGGGTACGGCTCCCACACACACTGACACTCAATGGGGTACGGCTCCCACACACACTGACTCTCACTGGGGTACGTCTCCCACACACACTGACTCTCACTGGGGTACGGCTCCCACATACACCGACTCTCACTGGGGTACGGCTCCCACATACACCGACTCTTATTGGGGTACAGCTCCTACACTCATTGATTCTCACTGAGGTACAGTCCCACGCACACTGACTCTCTCAGTTTGTCCAGCAGGGGTCCCTTGCCAATGAAAGGAGCTGACTTTGGGATATTTTTGCTGTAATTTATGCCAGTGATTTACCCCAATCCAACTTCACCAGAGGTCCCAGAACAACAGAAAGATTAAACACTTGAGAAACTGCTGTTGAAAAGAATTTAAAATGTCAAGGTGTCTGTAATTTTGTTTTGCTCAAGTAGCCAGTTTGAAAGTAAACTTTTCTTCTCACTGCTTTCACTAAGTGTGGACTATTTTCATGTCCGGTTACCATGGAAACACTGCCAGGACAGGAAAGGTGACGCCAGTTCCAGCAATTGTTCCCTATGTGGCTCCGAATCCAGGGAACAGGAAACTGGGAAACAACAGGCCCTTGTCATCCGAACCCTCAGCAGGAAATCTGTCGTCTGTTTATTCTCACTCCGCCTTGGCAGAGAATCCCTGTCCTCAAACAGCAGCCAGAATGGTGACCGGATACCACATGGTCTATCGTGATGGGGCTGCAGGGGGAGGGGTTGGTACAGAGTGGAGTGAGGGGAGTGGTCAGTTCCTGCAATCCTGCTCCCCTTCACTCTCACAATCAGCAGTGAGCTCTCCTTCACAAACTGAAGGCTGGACCCCCATCATTGCAGCAAGATGATATGAACTCACTGGCAGTCTCAATACATTGTGGGGTTTCATAGAACATACAACAGTCCAGGACAGTCCAGGCCCTTAGGCCCTCAATGTTGTGCCGACCTAGTATTCTGCTCTAAAATCAAACTAACCTACGTGCCCTTCACTGTACTATCTTCCATGTGCCTATCCTAGAGTCACTTAAATGTCCCTAATATATCTGACTCTACTCCCACCGCAGGCAGTGCATTTCACACACCTACCACCCTCTATGTAAAGAACCTACCTCTGATATCTCCCCTAAACCTTCCTCCAGTTGCCCTAAAATTATGTTGCCTTGTGATAGCCATTTCTGTCCTGGGAAAAAGTCTCTGGCTATCTGCTCTGCCTATGCCTCTCATCATCTTGTACACCTCTATCAAGTCATCTGTCATCCGTCTTCGCTCCAATGAGAAAAGCCCTCGCTCTCACTCAACTTTTCTTCGTCAGACATGCACTTCAGTCCAGGCAGCATCCTGGTAAATCTTCTCTGCACCCTCTCTAAAGCTTCCACATCCTTCCCGTAGTGATGGCAACTAGAACTGAACACAATATTCCAAGTGTGGCCTCACCAGGGCTCTAGAGAGCTGTAGCATAACCTTGAGGCTCTTAAACTAAATCTCCTGCTAATGAAAGCCAACACACCATACACCTTCTTACCAATTCCATCAACTTGGGTGGTGACTTTGAGGGATCTATGGACATGGACTCCAAGATCCCTCTGTTCCTCCACGCTGCCAAGAATCCTGCCTTTAACCCTGTATTCTGCATTTGAATTTGACCTTCCAAAATGAATCACTTCACTCTTTTCCGGATTGAACTCCATCTGCCACTTCTCAGCCCAGCTTTGCATCCTGTCAATGTCCAGTTGCAACCTACCACAGCCCTCCACACTACCCACTACACCACCAACCTTACTAACTTCATCGGCAAACTTACTAACCCACCCTTCCACTTCCTCATCCAAGTCCTTTATAAATATCACAAAGAGCAGAGGTCCTCGAACCGATCCGTGTGCAACACCACTGGTCACCGAGCTCCAGGCAAAATACTTTCCATCTACAGCCACCCTCTGTCTTCTATGAGCCAGCCAATTCTGTATCCAGTCAGACAGATTTCCCTGTATTCCACGCCTCCTTACTTTCTGAATGAGCCTATCAAACACCTTGCTAAACTCCATGTACACCACATCAACTGCTCTACCTTCATCAATGTGTTGTGTCACATCCTTAAAGAATTCAGTAAGGTTTGTGAGACATGACCTTCCCTTCACAAAACCATGGTGACTATCTCTAACCAATTATTTCTCCAAGTAATCATAAATCCTGTCTCTCAAAATCTTCTCCAATAATTTGCCCACCACTAACGTAAGACTAACTAATCTGTAGTTCCTAAGATTATCCCTATTCCTTTTTCTTGAACAAGGGAATAACATTTGCTGCCCTCCAATCATCTGGCACTACCCCAGTGGACAGTGAGGACACAAAGATCCTCACCAAAGGTGCAGCAATCTCTTCCCTCACTTCCCTCACTTCCACTTGGGTATATCCTGTCAGGCTCTTATCTATCCTTATGTTTTTCAAACTTTTTAGCAAATCCTCCTTCTTAACATCAACCTGTTCAAGCATATCAGTCTGTTTCACGTCAATGTCCCTCTCACTAGTGAAAACTGTTTTCCCTGGAGCTTCGGAGGCTGAGGGGTGACCTTATAGAGGTTTACAAAATTATGAGGGGCATGGATAGGATAAATAGACAAAGTCTTTTCCCTGGGGTCAGGGAGTCCAGAACTAGAGGGCATAGGTTTAGGGTGAGAGGGGAAAGATATAAAAGAGACCTCAGGGGCAACTTTTTCACGCAGAGGATGGTATGTGTATGGAATGAGCTGTATGTGTATGTGGTGGAGGCTGGTACAATTGCAACATTTAAGAGGCATTTGGATGTGTATATGAATAGGAAGGGTTTGGAGGGATATGGGCCAGTTGCTGGCAGGTGGGACTAGATTGGGTTGGGATATTTGGTCGGCATGAACGGGTTGGACCGAAGGGTCTGTTTCCATGCTGTACATCTCTATGACTCTATGTTCCATATCTATTATCACCTACGGATCTTTCAACCTACCATCCTTTCCTTGCCTCAGTGTGACAAACCTGTCCAGCCCTATCAGCATGTGGTCCCTAAACAACCTCCACATTTCTATCATGCATTTCCCAGAGAACATCTGTTCCCAATTTAGGTGCCCCAGTTCCTGCCTAATAGTATTGTAATTTCCCCCTCCCCTAATTAAATACCTTCCCATCTGCTCCTATCCCTCTCCAAGGTCAGGGAATTGTGATCACTATCACTGAAATGCTCTCCCACCAAGAGATCTGACACCTGGCATGGTTTGTTGCCAAGCACCAAATCCAATCTGGCCTCCCCTCTAGTCGACCTATCTACATATTGAATCAGAAACCCTTCCTGGACATGCCTGACAAAAACCCCTCCATCCAAACTATTTGAACTAAGGAGGTTCCAGTTAATATTAGGCAAGTTAAAGTCACCCATGACAACAACCCTGTTACTTCTGCGCCTTTCCAAAATCTGCCCCCCAATCTGCTCCTTCATGTCTCTGTTGTTACTGGGGGAGTCTGTAGAAAATTCCCAATAAAATGACTGCGCCTTTCCCGTTTCTGACTTCCACCCATACTGACTTTGTAGTCAAACACTCATTAACGAGCTCCCTTTCTGCAGCCGCGATACTATCCCCGATTAGCAATGCTACTCCCACATCTCTTTTACCACTTCCCCTATTCCTTTTGAAACATGTAACCCCTGGCACATCCAGCAACCATTCCTGACCCTATGATATCCAAGTCTCCATAATGGCCACAACATCATAGTTCCAAGCACTGATCCATGCTCCACATTGATCACCCTTATTCCTGACACTTCTTGCATTAAAATATGATGTGGAGGTGCCAGTGTTGGAATGGGGTGGACAAAGTTAAAAGTCACACGACACCAGGTTATAGTTCAACAACTTTATTTGGAAGCCCAAGCTTTTGGAGCGCTGCCCCTTTGTCAGGTAGCTCATGGAGTAGGATCATAGGACACAGAATTTATAACAAAAGATCATAGGTCATACACTGATGCAATATATTAAACAATATATTTAACAGCAGTCTAGATTTGTTCAATATATTGCATCAGTATATGATACTATGATCTTTTTGCTCTAAATTTGTATCAAAGTGATCCTACCCCACTAGCTACCTGATAAGAAGCAGCACTCTGATAGCTTGTACTTTGAAATAAACCTGTTGGACTATAACCTGGTGTCTTGTGATTTTTAACTGTGTTAAAATGGACGCACTTCAAACATCATACTGACTGCACCTTTGCCCTATCGACTGTCTATCCTTCCTCACAGACTCCATACACTGTATCTGGCTGTTCACTACCTACTCCATTATCTGATCCTTAGCTCCGGTTTCCACCCTCCTGCCAATATAGGTTTAATCTTCCTGAAGAGCTCTGGCAAATCTCCTGCCCATGATATTGGTGCCCCTCCAGTTCAGGTGCATCCCGTCTTTCATGTACAGGTCCCACCTTCCCCTGAAGGTATCTCAATGATTCACATAACTGAAGCCTTCCTTCCTACACCAGCCCTACAGCCACGTTTTCATCTGCACACGATCTCTGTTCTTAGCTTCAGTAGCCTGTGGCACCGGTAACAATCTTGTGATTACTACTCTGCTTGTCCTGCCTCTAGCTTCCAACCTAATTCCCTATATTCTCTTTTCAGGTCCTTCTCCCTCTACTTCTGGTTTCACTCCCTCCCCCTTAAGAATCCTTCACTTCCATCAAAGTCGCTGAAGAAATTGTGAGACATTGCAAAAGGTTTCACTGATTGCGTTGGGAGATGGGAATTGTTTTTCACTCAAAGAGTTATCCTGATCTGGAGCACTCAGTGGAGAGAGCTGGTTCTGTTAGTAACTTTAACCGGGAGCTGGCCAGGTCATTGATGTATAGAGATCCACAACTCAGAGATAGGTCCTTTGGCCCATCGAGTCTGTGCTGGTCAATAACAATCACCAAACTATTCTAATCCTATTTCCCAGCACTTGGCCCACATACTTGCAAATCTTGGCATCGCAAGCATATATCTAAATCCTTCTTCGATGTAGAAGGGCTTCTGCCTTTTCCACCCTCACAAGCAGTGAGTTCCAGAATTCCACTGCCCTCTGGTGAAAAGGTTTTTCTCACATCCCCTCTGAACCTAACCCTCAAACTCTGCTTTTTGTCATTAATCCCGCTTTCAAGGGGAAAAGTTTCTTCCTGTCAACCTGATCAATGTGCATTGTAATTTTGTATACCTCAGTCATGTCCCTCCTCAATTTCCTCTGCTCTACGGAAAACAACCCCAGTCTGTCTAATCTCCCTTCGTTACTGAAGCCCTCCAGCCCAGACACCTGCCTGGTAAATCTCCTCTGTACCTTCTTCAGTGCTATCACATCCCTCCTATAATGTTGACTCTAGAGCTGCACACAAAACTCTCATTGTGGCCTAACCAACATTTTATATAGTTCCAGCCTCACCTCCCTGCTCTGAAATTAGTCAGTAAAGGCTGATATCCCAGATGCCTTCTTAACCAATTTTTTTACCTGACCTGAACCTTTAGGTCTTCGGGGTTGAGAGACCTATAGAGAGATGCACAAGAAGAAGAGTGCAGGACTAAACATGAAGCACTTTCAAAGTCATGACACAGGGGCTGAATGGCCTTCCTTCCTTCTGGACAAATTCAGAAAGTATCAGCAACGGTTCCATGAACACCACTCAGTGAATCAGGTCCTACTCCAGAGGTTCCAGCACAAAATTCAAAGGATCAGTGCTGAGGGAGTGACGTACTGTTGGAGGGTCAGTGCTGAGGGAGTGCCGCACTGTCGGAGGGTCAGTGCTGAGGGAGTGACACACTGTCGGAGTGTCAGTGCTGAGGGAGTGCCATATTGTGGGAGGGTCAGTGCTGAGGGAGTGCAGCACTGTCAGAGGGTCAGTGCTGAGGGAGTGCCGCGCTGTCAGAGGGTCAGTGCTGAGGGAGTGCCGTACTGTGGGAGGGTCAGTACTGAGAGGGTGCCGCATTGTTGGACGGTCAGTACTGAGCCCTGCACTGTCGGTGGGTCAGTGCTGAGGGAGTGCCACACTGTTGGAGGGTCAGTACTGAGGGAGTGCCGCACTATTGTTGGGTCAATGCTGAGGGAGTGCCACACTATCAGAGGGTCAGTACTGAGAGAGTGTCGCACTGTCAGAGGGTCAGTGCTGAGGGAGTGCCGCACTGTCAGAGGGTCAGTGCTGAGGGAGTGCCGCATTGTCAGAGGGTCAGTGCTGAGGGAGTGCCGCACTGTCGGAGGGTCAGTGCTAAGGGAGTGCCGCACTGTCGGAGGGTCAGTGCTGAGGGACTGCCGCACTGTTGGAGGGTCAGTGCTGAGGGAGCATTGCACTGTCAGAGGGTCAGTGCTGAGGTAGTGCCACACTGTTGGAGGGTCAGTGCTGAGCGAGTGTCACATTGTCAGAGGGTCAGTGCTGAGGGAGTGCCGCACTGTCGAAGGGTCAGTGCTGAGGGAGTGCCGCACTGTTGGAGGGTCCGTGCTGAGGTAGTGCCGTACTGTCAGAGGGTCAGTGCTGAGCGAGTGCCGCATTGTCAGAGGGTCAGTGCTGAGGGAGTGCCACACTGTCAGAGGGTCAGTGCTGAGGGAGTGCCGCACTGTCAGAGGGTCAGTGATAGGAAGTGCCACAATGTTGGAGGCACAGTGCTGAGGGAGCACTGCACTGTCGGTTGATCAGTGCTGAGGGAGCATTGCACTGTCAGAGATCCTGTTATTTGAAAGAAATGTCAAATTGACTCTGTCTTTCCCCTCAAGTTAATATAAAAGTTAAGAAACATGGGGAAGTTCTCCCTGGTGTCTGACTCAACATTTACTCCCAAACTGATGTTACAATAATAATTAATCGGGTACCTTATGATATTTCTTTTGTGGGATCTTGCTTCGTGCAAACTGACTGCCCTGTATTACAATAGTGTCAGAATTCAAAAACTACTTGAATAGTTGTAAACTGCTTTAGGACATCCTGAGTTTGTGAAAGGTGCCAGACATTTTCAATTTTGTTTTTATTCTCCAATATCTTTGCAGCAGGATTTTCTCAAGTGTTTTTAGGCCACATAACTGAATGTATGGGGGTGCTGACTGACTGAGCACTGGTGCTGAGCTGGTACTGAATCATTACCTGTGTATGGTAAAACACAGTTACACTTGTATCCAGCAATATCATCAATGCAGCTCCCCTGGTTCAGGCATGGGTTCGATGCACACTCATTGATGTTCGTCTGGCAGTTGGGTCCTGGAACAGAAACAAAACCAGGCATCAGTGGAAAGATGGCAAATTATACGCTATCTGAGACAGAGAGAGAGAATAGGGGGAGGGAGGGAGACAGGCAGGGTGAGAAAGAGGGAGATGAGAAGTGGAGGGGAGATATAGAGAGGTAAAGAGAGAGGCAGTAAATAGAGAGAAGTGAGATAGAGAGAAAAAGAGGGAGCGAAAGAGAGAGAAACATGGGGAAAGAGAGAGAGAAGAGTGTGATATACAGATGGAGGAGAAATAGTGAGAGAGTCAGAAAAAGAGAAAGATGAGGGAGAAAGCAAGAGAGAGACATAGACAGATATAACCAAGGCAAAGAATGAGGAAAGATAAAATCAGAGCTGCTGAAAGAGAGAAGGATAATGTGGGGAGAAAATGTCACAGACACAGAGAGAGAGAGAGAGAGCACCTGACAGTTCAACCACTGCTTGCTGTCAGTAATACAGGAACATGCAGTAGAGCGGGAGCTAACCCTGACACCATTTCTGGGCCAGCCCCACCCTAACCCTAACATTAATGCTGTACTCCTTACCTCGGAACCCAGGCTGACAGTCACACAGGTAGCCATTGTTCATATCCCGACACGTGCCCCCATTCACGCAAGGGTGAGACTCACACTCATTAACATTCAGGTCACAGTTTGTTCCAGTCCAACCTGGACTACAATCACAGCTGTACCTGTTGGAGAGAGAACAGAGTTAGACTGCCCCACAGCACAGATGACACTGTCCCCATCCAGCACTGCCAGGAAGGGACAGCATGGGGTTAGATATAGAGTAAAGCGCCCTCTACACTTTCCCCATCAAACATTGCCAGGACAGGGACAGCACAGGGTTATATACAAAGTAAATCTCCCTCTACACTGTTCCATCAGACATTGCCAGGACAGGGACGGCATGGGATTAGATGCAGAGTAAATCTCCCTCTACACTGTCCCATCAAACATTGCCAGGACAGGGACGGCATGGGATTAGATGAAGAGTAAATCTCCTACTACACTGTCCCATCAGACATTGCCAGGACAGGGACAGCATGGGATTAGATACAGAGTAAAGCACCATTTCAGGTCTTGCTCCCTGAACTTTGCTGATCCCTCCCTCACCTTGCCCCGCTTTGGACATCAAGTGATGAAGGGACACTCACCCATTGAGGTGGTCTTGACATTCTCCATGGATACAGGGGTTGCTGTTGCACTCATTCACCTCTGACAGACAAACCAAGTCGTGATAACCCTCTGGACAGACACAAGTGAAGCTGTTGATCCCATCTTTGCAGGTGCCCCCGTTGTGGCAAGGGTTTGAAGCACACTCATCAATGTTAATGTTACACATAGGGCCTGAAAGACAAACAAACAGCATGAAGATTCATAAAGATCAGCATTAAAACCAAACAGTAATAAATATCACCGTCATCGTTTTGTGAGGATAGAGAATGACAATTTGGCAAAAACATGATATTTTTAAAAACAGTGTGAAAGATGGTGGGAATTCAATGAACATTAAGAGTCTGACAACAGGTTTGCTAATTGAATCCATGTGCAGTTTGACACAAGCAACTAACAATGACAGGCTGCAACCAGGCGGGGTTCAACATGAGCTCTAGACTTCCAAAGGGGCTGTGTGGGGGCCACTGCAGGAAGAGAGTGTGTGCGATGGACCTCAGATTTGGGATACAGTCCAGGCTAGTGTTTTGTATAGGGTGACTCTTCCTGAAGGACACAGGAACAGTCTTAAATGTGATACAGCTACAGTCAGATAGTAGCCCGACACTGACTAATCATGGGGGCTAATACAATAAAAAGGAACACTCAGGTAATATACCAGTAGGATGTCAGTGCTGTCCCTCAGCGTGAGTCAGTCTATGTGGGGGCTGTACCCCAGTGAGAGTCAGTGTGTGTGGGAGCCATACCCCAGTGACAGTCAGTGTGTGGGGGAGCTGTTCCTCAGTGAGAGTCAGTGTGTGTTGGAGCTGTTCCCCAGTAAGAGTCAGTGTGTGTGGGAGCTGTTCCCCAGTGAGAGTCAGTGTGTGTTGGAGCTGTTCCCCAGTGAGAGTCAGTTTGTGGGAGCCGTACCCCAGTGAGTGTCAGTGTGTGTGGGAGCTGTTCCCCAGTGAGAGTCAGTGTATGTGGTACTGTACCCCAGAGAGAGTCAGTGTGTGTGGGAGCTGTTCCCCAGTGAGAGTCAGTGTGTGGGAGCCGTACCCCAGTGAGAGTCAGTGTGTGTGGGAGCTGTTCCCCAGTGAGAATCAGTGTGTGTGGGAGCTGTACCCCAGTGAGAGTCAGTGTATGTGGTACTGTACCCCAGTGACAGTCAGTGTGTGTGTGGGAGCTGTTCCCCAGTGAGAGTCAGTGTGTGTGGGGTCTGTACCCCAGTGAGAGTCAGTGTGTGTGGGAGCTGTACCCCAGTGAGAGTCAGTGTATGTGGTACTGTACCCCAGAGAGAGTCAGTGTATGTGGTACTGTACCCCAGTGACAGTCAGTGTGTGTGGGAGCTGTTCCCCAGTGAGAGTCAGTGTATGTGGGACTGTACCCCAGAGAGAGTCAGTGTGTGTGGGAGCTGTTCCCCAGTGAGAGTCAGTGTGTGTGTGAGCTGTATCCCAGTGAGAGTCAGAAGGCAGCCTGGAAACTAGAGAGTGAAGGAGATTAACAGTTATTGAAATGCAGCATCAGTCAGTCAGTTCTGGAACATCTCAACTGCTCAAATTAAACTTCAAAAGTTGTTGTGCGATGCATTTATAAATGGGTTGCTCAGTATCGAGTCCCACTCCCGCCCCCAGAAACAAAAACTGTAATAGGGTGGGGAGGCCTTGCTGTTCTCAGGTGTCAGGATTGTTTTCTGCTTCACCTGCCCTCGATCTTTGAAAGCAGTGGTGTGACCCTGTAACCGGAGACGCCAGATGGATCGTCCACTTTATAATGGGGCCTTTATTTGGAACGTAGTGCTTTTTGTCAGAGACTCCTGTGCCTGTTTCTTGGAGATGGCAGCAAGGCCGTGATCTGCCTGTGGTTCAGGTACAGCATAGTGCTGGGGAGAAATTCTCCACATTGAAGGAGAGAGCGAGTGGGGGGTGGGGGGCATCGACCAGGATATGGAACCTGATACCCCTGAGAATTGCTGTGACTGATGACTCTCGGCCTTTTCAGTCAGGCTCCTGTATTTCCCTGCTGCCGTTGACTGGGTTCGGGCAGACACATTGCTGCCCTGGCAACACACACTCCAGTGCTTTCACTTGCCTCTTTGGCCTGTAATTTCAAATGGGGTTTAAATACGATCAGAAGACAGCAGGACTGAGTGGCCCCAGAGCCTTTACGATTAAGTATTTTCCTGCTGTTTAGGACTTTGGAGCATAAGTGGGCCATTCATCCTCTCAACCCTGCTCTGCCGTTCAAGATCATATTGATCTGTTTGTGTTTTGAAATCCACATTCCCATCTCCGTCCCCGCCCCCAACCCTCGATATACCTGCCTAAAAATCAACATTCCTGTTAAAAATACTTAATGTGAGGCAGTATTCTAGAGTCTCTCAATCCTCAGAGAAAAAATTCCCCTCTCCTCTGTCCTAAAAGGATGATCCCTAATTTTAAAACAATGCCTTTGGTTTCAGACTGACGGTCAAGAGGAAACATCCTTTCCAAATCCACCTTGTCAAGACCAGTCAGGATCTAATACACTTCAATCACCCTTCGCTCTTCTAAATTCCAGTGCAAACAAGCCCAATCTATCCAACTTTTCCCCATAAAACCGCCCACTTATTCCAGCTCTCAATCTGGTAAACCCCTCTTAACTGCCTCCAATATATTTGTATCCTTCCTTCAATAAAGAGGTCAAAGTGGCCTCATCAATACCCTGTACAACTGAAGCATAACAGGTGCATCTCTGTAAAACAAAGAACTGCCGATGCTGCAAATCTGACACAAAAACAGAACTTGCTGGAGAAATTCAGCAAGTCTGGCAGCGTCTGTGGAGAGAGAAACAGTTAATGATTCATCTCCAATGACCCTTCATCAACCTGAAACGTTGACTCTGTTTCTCCCTCCACAGACTTGCTAAGTTTCTCCAGCCATTTCTGTTTCTGATCATTCCCCTTTGTGTTCAAATCTGCTGATAATAAAGGATATCACCCATTAGCTTTTTAATCACTTGCTGTAGCTGCGTAATAATTTTTGTGACTCATGCACTATAACCACCCTGATCCCTATGCAACTCAGAATTATGCTGTCATTTTCTGTTTCTATAAAACTGTTGTTTTCATTTTCCTGCAAAAGAGAACTTCACATTTTCCCACATTGTATTCCACCTGCCAGAATTTTGCCCATTCACTGACCGTAAATATATTAGTCTGCATACTTGTAATGCCATCCTCACCACTCACTTTCCTCTCTGTCTATCATCTGTATGTCCAGCCACTAATACATTCCCTCATCTAAGACTCTGATGTAATTTAACATCAGCCCCTCACTAGGACTACAGATGAAAGCAAGAGTTGGGAGGTGAGGGGTCGGTTTATCAGGACGGGGTAGATTGGAGAGAGGAGAGAGAGAGAGAGAGAGGAGGTGAAAGAGGGAGAGAAGAGGGGGAAGAGGAGGGGCCAGATTAGAACAGAGATGTATAGACAGAGGAGAAGGGGCAAATAATTAGAGTGGGGAGGGTGAAGCTGAGAAGAGTGGGAAAAGGGGAATGAAGGTGAGGGTGGGGAATTAAGGCAGGGAGTGGGGAAAGGGGAATGAGTGGAGGGAGGCTGGTAGTCACAATGTGAATGGCCAGAGAGTTAGTAGTGGGCTTTAGGGATCCTGCACAGACTTGGGAAGACTGAGAACAGAACAGAAAAGAAAATCTCTGTTAGCAAAAGAGAACATTGTCCAGGATTCAATTTCACAAGTAGCCAACAAGAACCAAGTGGAAAAGAAACTGTCTAAGGGGGAGAGAGGGTTGTCAGGGACAGTCCCTCACATTATTGCAGCAACAAAAAACAGGGAGAATCTGTGAGGACTGCTGTCACTGGTGAGGAACATAGCCTGCATTTATATTGCACTTCCAAGCAATGCAAAGTCTCATGGTGCTTCTCAGCACTTTCCCCAAATATAGAGCGTGAGTTTTGAGGGTACATGAGGACAGGTGACAGAGAGAGACTAGAGGCGGTTACACAGATAGGGAGGGGTGGACAGTTTGGAGGAGGTGACAGAGATAACGTGGGATGTAGGGGGTAGGAGGATGGTACAGAGATAGGGAGGGGTGTAAGGGTTGGAGGAGGTAAAGTTTAAAAGTGTGAATTGAAGGAAGGACTGGGGTGTGTGATGAGGATCCCATTAGCAGGACAGCTGGGTCAGGGGTGAAGTCAGACAATGTGACAGAGATTAAGTTTAGTAGCGTGTCTTACCTGAATATCCGATCTCACAGACACAGTCATAACTGTTAATCTGATCGATGCAGTTGCCATATTCACACGGGTTACTGGCACAATCATCCAGATTTGTTTCACAGTTCACGCCTGAGGCAAAATAATATTTTTAGTGATTAAATCACAACAAGCTCACACCACTTAACACCAGGACAAATAAATAAGCTATTGTCAGAAAGCGAAACAGATTTGCATTTCTGTAGTGCCTCAGCATGTCCCAATCCCCTTTTACGGCCAACGAGATTCTCTTTTAAGTGGGGAACTGACTATGAAGAGCAAGATCCCACAGGCAACAATCTAATCACAATCCAACTGCCCCATTTTTTGAGAATGTGAATTCCTGAAGTTACAGATTCCCAGAACGTCTGAAGGCATGAGGTGGTGAAAGGTGTGGGGCTGGGGTGGAGGATTTAGGGTGAGGATGGGAGTGAGGCACTGAAGGAGGAAGGGGGGTGGTGTGCAGAGAGGGGAGAGCTCAGTACCTGTGGTTCCTTTTAGACAGGCACACACATAGCCATCGATCTTATCCTGGCAGCTTCCTCCATTCTGACATGGCTGGCTCTGACACTCATTAATGTTGATATCACATACTCGGCCTGTGTAACCCTGGTTACAGACACAGAGAAAGGTCGCAATCTCATCCTTACAAACGCCATAGTGACAGGGGTCCTGCTCACACTCATCGATGTCCGTCTCACACAGTGTTCCAGTAAAACCTACAGGAGGACCGCATCACCAATCAGAAAGGAGAGATCACAGGAGAGGGAGGGCATCAGAGAGAGGGAGTTAGAGAGAGAGGGGAGGGAGAGAATGAAAAAGAAGGGTGGGGAAGAGAAAGGGGAAAAGGAGAGCATGAAGTGGAGGAGGGAGTAGGAGAGAGATGGGGCGGGCTTGTGAGAGAGGGAGAGTGTGAGAAACAGAGGGAGAGTATGAGGGCAGGAGCATGAGAGAGAGAGAGAGACTGTGAGAGACAGAGAGGGAGCATGAAAATGACAGGAAGAATCTGAGAGACAGGGAGTGTGAAAGAAATGGGAGAACAGGAGATTTCACTGAGTGAATCTCGGAGCAGTTGGGTAAAGAATTGGAGAAGCATTGAGAATGAAGCCGAGAGTGTGTGACTGAAGCTGCAGACAGGGCAGGTAGGAAGAGGGACAAAGAGGGTACATGGAGATTGGATAAAACATTAATTGGGTAGTTGGAAAGGTGGGGTCAGGAGGAAGACCAAAGCAAGTTGGAGCAATGGAGGGAGCAGAGAGCAGCACTGACCTTCCAAACATTGACAGTGATATTTGTTGGGTCCATCCACACAGCGGGCTTCATTCTGACAGGGAGTACTTGCACATTCGTCCACATCTATCTGACACAGATTCCCATTGAATCCTGAAGGGATCATCAGAGAAGAAATGCAACAGGATCAGACCTCAATCGAACTGAAGGAGAGGGGAACATGGGATGGGTCATCGTTCAGGGTGGGTGGGGGGGAGCAATGGGTTATTGCTCAGTGAGGGGGACAGTGAGCTTTGGGGAGGGAGAGGTGACATCTCATGTTGGGGAGGTGTTTAGTTTTGGGAGGACATGAATAACGTTTTTGGATGGGCAGGGAGGGTCAGTCCACATGGACAGTCCAAACATGTGCAAGTTAGGAAGGTTAACCATGGGAAATGTAGGGTTATGGGGATAGTGTAGGCAGGTGGATCTGGTTGGGATTTTCTTTTGAGGGTTGTTATGGATTCATGGGCTGAATGACCTCTTTTGCACTGTAGGGATTCTATGAATCTACATGACACCCACAGTGATATCAGGATTCATTTGGTGTAGTCTGAGATTCCAGAAGGAGCCGGGTGCAGTGGGGTCACTCGGGAGGTGTCTGAGGCTCAGAAAGGAGTCAGGACACAGAGAGCACTCCCAGGGTGACCCCATTAACAAGCCCCCAGACAGCGATTCATGGCAAGTCAGGGTTTAAACAGCTCAGGGACTACTTGAGGGTCAATGCAAGAGAAATTTCAGCATGTTTTCAGCTCTGAGAAGGGGGCAGTGTGTGTGAACCCCTCAACAGTTCACTTGATTCAGGAAATTTAGGAATTTCACAAGTTAATGCATTAATCCTGGAATACATGTGAGAATGAGTACATGCCTGTGAGTGTCTGATTACGAGCATTGCTGTGAGTGTGTAATTGGGAGTGTGTGTCACAATGACTAGGAGTCTGTGACCATGGGAACAGGAGGGAAATCATGTCTCTCAAATTTGATTGAGTTTTTTGAGGAAGTAACCAAGATGACTGATGAGGTGGGGGTAGATGTTGTTTACATGGACTTTAGTAAAACCTTTGACAAGGTTCTGCATGGTAGATTAATTATTAAAGCCAGGTCTTATGGGATTCAGGATTAGCTTGCCAATTGAATACAAAATAGACTTGACAGTAGGAGACAGAGGGTGGTGGTGGAGTTTCTTTTCAGACGAGAGGCCTGTGACCAGCAGTGTTCCACAGGGATTGGTAAAACAATGACTGCAGATGCTGGAAACCAGATTCTGGATTAGTGGTGCTGGAAGCGCACAGTAGTTCAGGCAGCATCCAAGGAGCTTCGAAATGGACGTTTCGGGCAAAAGTTCCTTGGATGCTGCCTGAACTGCTGTCCTCTTCCAGCACCACTAATCCACAGGGATTGGTGCTGGGTCCACTTTTGTTCATCATTTATATAAACAATATGGATGTGAATATAGGAGGCATGGTTAGTAAGTTTGCAGATGATACCAAAGTTGATAGTATGGTAGACAGTGAAAGTGGTTATCTAAGATTACAAAGAGATCTTAATCAATTGGATCAAGGGACTGAGGAGTAACAGGTGGAATTTAATTTAGATAAATGCGAGATATCACATTTTGGTAAAGCAAACAAGGGCAGAACTTGTACAATTAAAAGTAGGGCCTTGGGTAGTGTTGTAGAGCAAAGAGGCCGAGGAGTTCATGTACATAATTCTTTGAAATTTGCGTCACATGTAGACATTGTGGTTAAGAAGCCATTTATCAAACTTGCCTTCATTGATCAGACCTGAGTATAAGAGTTGGGACGTCATGTTGAGGTTGTATAAAACATGGTGAGGCCCCTTCTGGAGGACAGTGTCCAATTCTGGTCACCCTCCGAGAGGAAATATCTTATCAAATTGGAGAGGGTTCAAAAAAGATCTACCAGGATGTTACTGGGAATGGAGGGTTTACGTGATAAAAATAGACTGAGATATTTTTCATTGGAGCGTAGAAGACTGTGGAGTGACCTTATAGAGCATTATCAAATCATGAGTGGCATAAATAATGTGAATGGCAAGGGTCTTTTCCCTTGGATGGGGACTTTAAAACAAAGGGGCATATTTTTAAGGTGAGAGGAGAAAGTTTTAAAAAAGACATGAGGGCAACCTTTTTTATGTAGAGTGGTTCACGTGTGGAATGAACTACCAGAGAAAGTGGTTGATGCAGGTACAGTTACAACGTTTAAAATATATTTGGAATAGTTCATGAATAGGAAAGATTTGGAGCAATGTAGGCCAAAACACAGGCAAGTGGGATTAGTTTAGTTTCAAAAACCTGGTCGGTGTGGACTAGTTGGACCAAAGGATCTGTTTCCATGCTGTATGACTCTATGAGTGCTAATGCAGCCAGAAAATTTGTGTCCAAAGGTTCCAATCATATTCTTGCTGGAACTGAGTATTTTACCTGAGACACAAATTACTTTGATTTTTTTAGTGTTCTATTCACTTTCTGAGATTTCAGTTGCTGTGAATAATTCTGACTTCAGACGGATGATCCCAGAGGCTGTGGGATGTGAGTGAGTGTAGGCCGTGTCTTGGTCAGTAAAGCCTGCCTGCAGGCTGGGATTAATAACAGGACTGGCTCAGAGAACTCAGGTAAAAGGGTGAAGGTTTATTGAACATTGGCACCTACCTGAGGGGCATTCGCACTCAAACTTATTGATTTTGTCGACGCAGTTACCCTTGTTTAAGCACGGATTACTGGCACATTCATCAATATCAATTTCGCAGAAGACTCCCTCATATCCTGCAAATGTAAGACACACAGAATTAACCATTCCCATCCATTTCAAGTATCCATGCTGGTTTATACAGGTAGGGCAGTGGAAAGGTAAACTCCCTCGTGTTGTAATACTATAAAGTCCATGGCTTCATCCAGAGTTTGGAGAGGGATGGGGAGTTTCTTCTGTTTTTGAGGTGAGGGACAAGGACAAGAAGTCATTTCTCATCTCTAAATAAGCAATTTATTCACAAAATACCAGGTTTGCAATTCTCCCTTTGGTGCCTCAGAAAATACGATACACACAAAATAAATCACATTTCTCACAGTTGGTCGAACCCCTCAACATGACAAGCATCAATCTGTATCTCAATTCACCCTCTGCCTACCTCTGTAGGCAACTAATAATCGCCTTTATGAAGAGACAAAAACAATCAATCTCATTCTTGAATCAATGTAACACCAGCTTCATCAAGGAGTGATGTAGATGGTGCAGCAGAGGGAAGGAGGGGGCAGTTCTAGATTTCCATTTACCCCCATCTGTGTGAGGAACATCACCCCCTGAATGATCCAACATAACTACTAAGGCTTTGCCCCCTTGTTCTGGACTCCACATACCCTTCCCCCAGCATCAGCACCCCCCCACCAGAGGAGATCATTTCTCTCCATAGACCCTAGCAAATGCTTGACACATCTGAAACTGCTTGGTTTGATCATCGTCCAGTCAGGATAATGTAACTCAGCTCCTTACTGATCAACACTCAATGCTCTGACACACATGGAGGCATTTCACAGAGTATGGGCTTAACCAAATTGATTCCTGGGACAGCAGAACTGACATATGAGGAAGGACTGAGTTGTTAGGATTGTATTCACTGGACTTTAGAATGATGAGGGGGAATCTCATTAAAAACCTATAAAATTCTAACAGGACTAGACAGGTTAGATGCAGGAAGAATGTTTCTGATGGTGGGAGAAAATCCAGAACAAAGGATCATAGTTTAAGGATAAGGGACAAACCTTTTAGGACTGAGACAAGTAGAAATTTCTTCTTTCAGAGAATGGTGAGCTTGTGAAATTCTCTGTTATAGAAAGTGGTTGAGGCAAAATCATTCTGTGTTATCACACAGGAGGTAAATATAGTCTTGTAATTAAAGGCATTGAGGAATATGGGGGAGGACAGGATTAAGGCATTGACCTCGATGATCAGCCATGATCATGTTGAATGGTGGAGCAGACTTGAGGACCGAAAGGCCAAAACCTGCTCCTATTCTCTATGTTTCTCTAAGGGACTGGAGTCATAGGGAGACAAGAGGTATGACTTCTCATGTCCTTCAAACAAAGTAATCTGAAAGTGGCGAGGGACTGCCTCATCCAGCATCCTATCTTGGCCTGTGGGACAGCCATGGGTCTTGCCATTTTCCAGTCTGTCTGCCTCCTCCTGTAGCCTCGGACTGTCCCCTCCTGGTTAACTACTTTTCCCAGTTTCATCCCACACTGTCAATTTTGAAACACTGTCCTGGAAACACAAATGCAGGTTACGCGTACACATTAGAGAGAGCTGTGGTCCCAATACTGACGCTTGGGGGAGGGTGGTTGGTCCCCTGTCCAGTCCTTACTCCCCTCTCACTCCAGAATAACCTTTGAACTCTGTTTGTGACCACCTCCTCAACCCCATTGGACTCAGGACCTACCAGACATGCAGATGCACTGGAATTTTCCAATCAGGTCGAGGCAGGTGGCATCATTGTGGCAGGGGCTGGACATACATTCATTAATGTCCAGCTCACAGCGAGGTCCATGGTAACCGGGCTGGCACAGACACTTGAAAGATCCCAGGGTGTTCACACACTTCCCTGAATGCTCACACGGATTGGACCCTGTAGGAAAGAGAGATAGAAAAGGGAATTACAAACGAATCGAAACAGGCAGCTAGTCAGTTCTGCCATAACACGGTAGTTCCATTCTCATGCAATCCCGTGTTATAAGAAAATCATGTAATGGCAACACCATTTAAGTTAATGGGATTGGAATCGTGTTATAACCAATACATGCTTTAAACGTCCGGGCTTTAGAAACAGTGTCTGCAATTCGTCAATTGCATTACAGTGAAATTATGTTAACAAAACGCGCATTATAAACACTCTCACTCACAATGTGGCATACCCTCAGCACTGACCCTCCGACAGTGCGGCACACCCTCAGCACTGACCCCCCCGACAGTGCGGCACTCCCTCAGCACTGACCCTCCGACAGTGCGGCACTCCCTCAGCACTGACCCTCTGACAGTGCGGCACTCCCTCAATACTGCACTGAGCATGTTAGCCTCATGTCCGTGGACTGATCTTTCTGACTCAGAAGTAGTGTTACCCAATGCCCTGAGGGAGGTGGTTAAGAGGTAAAAGAAAGAAGAGGTGGCGTGGAGTTAGTTGCTGTTACCCAGAGAGCATTCATCATCATCCTGCTTGCAGGAAGCCCCCGAGAATCCGACTGGACACGTGCAGATGGCTTTGCCGTTGACAGGATTTGTACTGCAGTTTGCCTCCTCATGGCAGGGATTACTAATACAAGCGTCGTCGAGGTGACACAGCAACCCTGAGCAACAAAGTTAACAGGGTCATGATTAACAGAGAAAAAGGCTGCTCACAAACAGGACATCCAGTCTGTCCTCCAGTTTATTTCCCCTGCACTCCTCGATTCCATTTACTCACCCTGCTCCTTAATTCCCTTTCCAATACTGACCACCTAAGCTGCTCTGAAATGTTGATGCACTGCACTGAATGTGGCAACATCATCTTGTATCCACCACAGGGAGAAGCATCTTCGGTACAACTGCCCTTTTTTTTGAAACTCCAAAAACACGGCAATCTGTCAGCACTGACCCTCCGACAGTGCCTACTCCCTCAGCACTGACCCTCCGACAGTGCGGCACTCCCTCAGCACTGACCCTCGGACAGTGTGGCACCCCCTCAGTACTGACCCTCCGACAGTGCGGCACTCCCTCAGCACTGACCCTCCGACAGTGCCTACTCCCTCAGCGGGGAGAAAGTGAGGTCTGCAGATGCTGGAGATCAAAGTTGAAACTTTATTGCTGGAACAGCACAGCAGGTCAGGAATTCCTGAAGAAGGGCCTGTGCCCGAAACGTCGAATCTCCTGTTCCCTGGATGCTGCCTGACCTGCTGTGCTGTTCCAGCAATAAAGTTTCAACTTTGATACATGAATAGGCAAGGAATAGAGGGATACGGACAGCGCAGAGGCAAAAGGTTTTTAGTTTACAAAGGTGTCATGCATCAGCACAGGCTATGTGGGCCAAAGGGCCTGTTTCTGTGGTGTGCTTTGAATTATCAACCCCCCGACAGTGCGGCACTCCCTCAGCACTGACCCTCCAACAGTGCGGCTCCCCCTCAGCACTGTTCCTTTTTTTTGAATCAGAGGACTGTGGAAACAGGCCCTTCAGCCCAAATAGTCCACGCTGACCCTCCCAATAGTTACCCTCCCACACCCATTTCCCCTACCCTGTATTTACCCCTGACTAATAGACTGAACTTTAACATCCCTGAAGACTATGGGTAATTTAGCACAGCCACTTCACCTCACCTGCACATCTTTGGACAGTGGGAGGAAACCAGAGCACTCAGAGGAAACTCACAAAGACCCGGGGAGAGTGTGCAAACTCCACACAGACAGTTGCCCAAAGCTGGAATCAAATCCTGGTCCCTTGTGCTGTGAGGCAACAGTGCTGACCACTGAGCAACAGTGCTGCCCAATTTCCAAGACCGCCCTATCCAGTCAACTGCAAGCTTCCTGTTCTTTAGATGGAAAGGAGGCCCATTCTGTTTAGACATTCCCCCCTGCCCCACAACAGTTGTCACCTCTCGGTGCCAGTTGTTGTAAATCCTTTCTTGATTTTCTCCATTCCTTCCATTACCTACAGAGCAAACTCCAGGTTCATCAGCAGTATAATGGAACTTCTCTGCTTTTCAGTTCCGTCCCTGAGGAAAGCAGTTCAGTGTTTGATGTTTCTAAATGAACCAGTTGAAATATGCTCTGTGACCATCCCATCCTGAGGTGGGGTTTGAACCTGGACCTGCAGGAGGGACATGACCCTGACAACACACAGCCCTTAATCCCAGCATTTGTGTATTTTTTCATGCTATATTAACCTGTGCTGCTATTTTCAGTGACTTGTGCATCTGTCTCCATGGATCCCTCTGTGATACTTATTCCTACATCATACAATCAAAACATAATATTCCACATTTACACATCAGTGTGAAAGGTTAATTCTGGTGAAAGGTTGGAGGAGGTGAAACATCAGAGGGGTGAAAGGTTAGTGGCAGGGAAAAGCCAGAGCGTGTGGAAGGCCAGAGTAGGGTGGTAGGTCAGAGGGAGTGGCAGGTCGGAGGGGGTGGCAGGTCGGAGGTGGAAGGTCAGAGAGCGTGGGCGTTCAGAAGGCGTGGAAGGTCAGGGGGCATGGATGGTCAGAGGGTGTGGAAGGCAAGAGGGGGTGAAAGGGCAGAGAGGGTGGGAGGCAAGAGGCGGTGAAACGTTAGTGGTATTGAGAGCTCAGAGGGGGTGAAAGGTCACAGGAAGTGAAAGGTCAGAGGCAGTGCCCTCTCAGACTTTTACCGGTCCTGCCATGGGGACACTCGCAGTAGAAGGAGGCGACACGATCGTGGCACGTGGCCCCACTGTAGCAGGCTGCAATGGCACAGTCATCGATGTTCTCACTGCAATCATCTCCTGTCCAGCCATTGACACAGACGCAGTTATAGCCCCCATTCGTGTTATGGCAGGTGCCTCCATTCTGACAGGCATTGGGCTGTAGCTGGCATTCGTCCACATCCTCCGTACAAAACTGACCTGGAGGCAGGAAACAGACCAAACCTCAAATAAGGAGAAAGTGAGGTCTGCAGATGCTGGAGATCAGAGCTGAAAATGTGTTGCTGGAACAGCGCAGCAGGTCAGGCAGCATCCAGGGAACAGGAGAATCGACGTTTCGGGCATAAGCCTTTCTTCAGGAGGGCTTCCTGAAGAAGGGCTTATGCCCGAAACGTCGATTCTCCTGTTCCCTGGATGCTGTCTGACCTGCTGCGCTGTTCCAGCAACACAAACCTCAAATAATCCTCAGCCTCCATCCCACCTGCTCCTCACAATTATCTTCACCAGCCAGAGATCGAGGGTGTGAAGGGAATGGCCATCAGATATCTGTCACCTCCACCTTGGGCTAGGAAAAGTTGTGGAGCAATGGGCTCTGGCACAGGGCTAACCAGAGTTCCATTTCACCCCCTCACCCCACCCTCCAAACCCTTTGACCCACCTTCCAAACCCCAACTCCCCACCCTCTGAAGCCCAACACCCCCCCCCCACACCAATCACTGCCTTGTCCATCCAGTGGGAAGTTCAGGTGAAGACTGTGATGGATGGTGCCATGGGCGCATATCTCACTCCCATTGCTGGATTTGCGCCAGGACCCCCTTGTGAGGGGGGTCAGCACTCAGTATGAAAAGAATGTCACCAGGATCAAAAGCAGCTAGGTGCCTACCCTTTTCAATTTGGGTAACACAGATCGCAGCAAAGTTGACTGCATTCATATAGCAACCCTGCAAACATTAAATCATCCCAAAGATGCTTCACAGGGCATTGGGTGATTATTTGGGTTGAAATAGTGTGCAGGGCTATGGGGACAAAGCAGGAGATTGACACGAGGTAATACTGCTGGTTTGGAGAGTCATAGAGTCACAGAAATGTAAACATGGAAACAGGCCTTTTGGTCCAGATATCCTAAGTTAATCTAGTCCTATTTGCCAGCACTTGGCCCATATCCTACTAAACACTTCTTATTCATGTACCCATCCAGATGCCTTTAAATGTTGTAATTATATCAGCCTCCACCAGCTCATTCCATACATGCATCACCATTTGCATGAAAAGATTGCACCTTAGGTCCCTTTGAGAACTTTCCCCTCTCACCATCAGTGTTGGCATTATGGGCTGAATGGCCTACCACTGCACATGTAATAATTCTAAGATTCTGTAACATAAGACAGGTGACCAAAAGCTAGGCCAAAGAGGTCGCTTCTCAGATGAGCTGTGTCTACATAGAGGCTAATAGTGGTTCTGGAGCTCACTGCTAGACAGGTTCACCAGGGTGGAAACCCTCATCATATTTAAGTGACTATTGGATATTCACTTAAGAGCAATAAATTATAGGAGCAAGGGCCGGGAAGGGTGGATTAAATGGGGCCTTGCTGGGAGGTAGTGGATACGGTTTGCTCAGAAACTTCCCTCCATGCTACAGGTTTCTATACATCTTCTGTGATTTCTTAAAATTCATTTTTGTGATATTTGAGTGTCATTGGCTTGGCCAGCATTTATTACCTGTCCCTAGTTGCCCCTTGAGAAGGTGGTGGTGAGCTGCCCTTCTTGAACTGCTGCAGACCACGTGGTGTAGGTAGACCCACAATGCATTTAGGGAGGGACTTCCAGGGACAGTGAGGAAACAGCAATATATTCCCAAGTCAGAATGGTGAGTCACTTGGAGGGGAATGTGCAGGGGTTGGTGTTGCCCTGTATATCTGCTTCTCTTGTCCTTCTAATTGGAAGTGCTCATGGGTTTGGAAGGTCTGTCCAAGGAACATTACTGAATTTCTGCAATGCATCTTATAGCTAGTACACACTGCTGCTGCTGTCAGTGGTGGAGGGAGTGGACGTGTGTGGATTTGATGCCCATCAAGTGGGCTGCTTTGTCCTGGAATGTGTCGAGCTGTCTGAATGTTGTTGGGGCTGCCCCCATCCAGGCAAACGGGCAGTGTTCTGTCACACGCCTGACTTGTGCCTTGTAGATGGTGGACGGACTTGGGGAGTCAGGAGGTGAGTTGCTCACTGCAGTATTCCTAACCTTTGACCTTCGCACATAGCCACAGTATTTATATAGATGGTCCAGATCAGTGTCTGGACAATAGCAACCCCTGGATGTTGGCAGTGGGGCATTCAGGAACAGTAATACCGAGCATTTACCTGTCCACTCTGGTGGACACTGGCAATTGTAGGTGTTCACACCGTCCACACACAGGCCTTTGTTCTGACAGTGATGTTCAGCACAATCGTCCACATTCACCTCACAGTGCTGTCCAGAAAACCCTGGAATAAAGAGAAAACTATTAAATCTGGGATACTGTGACAAACCAGGTCATGTTCCAGCTCCTCATTGGGTTAAATCATGACCTTCCCTAGACTCGGATGAGTATCGTCCCGCCTCAGGCGACTGACTGTGTGGAGTTTGCACATTCTCCCCGTGTCTGCGTGGGTTTCCTCCGGGTGCTCCGGTTTCCTCCCACAGTCCAAAGATGTGCAGGTCAGGTGAATTGGCTATGCTAAATTGCCTGTAGTGTTAGGTAAGGGGTAAATGTAGGGGTATGGGTGGGTTATGCTTCGGCGGGTCGGTGTGGACTTGTTGGGCCGAAGGGCCTGTTTCCACACTGTAATGTAATGTAAAAAAATGTAATCTATCAGATTGAATTGGCAGCTCAGAAACAGGCCTTTCAGCCCATCTGCTCTGGGCTTCACATGAGCCTTCTCTCATCACCTCTTCATACCCTTTCCTTCTATCCCTTTCCCCCTTAGTATATCCAGCTTCCCCTTAGTATGATTACCTCAACCACTCCCTATTGGAGCATGTTCCTGATTTCTCCATTAGATATGACTGCCTTGCTCAGACAGATGAGCCCCTAATTTTACACAAAAACATACATCAGAGGAGAAGGAGGCCATATGGCCCCTTGAACTGACTCTCTCATTCATTATGATCATAGCTGATCTTTTAGTCCTCCCTCACTATGTGGCCAACTCGCCATATCAGTTACTGATTGATCTTGATCTTGACCTCAATCAGAGACAGAGACCCACTGCTTCTCAACCAGTGAATTCCAAGGTCTCACCCCCTCCTTGAAAACATTGCTCCATCGCTCAGTCCAAAATGTTTCACCCTTTTCCTGAGACTGTTTCGCCTCCCCCACCACCATGTAGCCTGGCATGCAGGGGACACAGTCTCTCAGGATTGGCTCTGTCAAAGCCTCATGGTGTTTTAGACATCTCACTGAGATCCCTTTAACGAGCATGGAGACAGGTTCTCCTCACTCTCCTCAAGGATGGGTTTGAAACTAGTGAGACTGCAGGCTCCTACCTCGTGCTCTGAGTTTCTCTATTTCTCTCAACCCCACCCACATTGTACTATTTATGCCCAGTGACATGCTGTGTCATAAAGCCTCACTTGCTCCAATCTCACATTTAAAAGATGGCAACTCTGGCAATGCAGCCCTTTCACAGAATCAAATTGTGCTCATTTTTCTGGAACAGGACAAGGTCAGGGTATTACCCATTCATCGAATTCCAAGTGGGTTTTTGGTGCTCTTTAAGGGAGGAAGCCAGCCATCTCTACCCAGCCTGGGCATGTGAGTTCTGCCCAATATGATGAACTGGTTCAGGTGGCTCCTTGACATTCAATTACATGGACAATAAAAAGTGGGCCTTGCCAGCAGCAGAATGAATTAACAAAATGATTTGCCATGAGGAAAAGTGCAGATTCATGTGGTCTTGATTAGCCTCGATTTAACTCAAATTTTTCTCTCCCAGAGCTGGACTCACTGGTCATAAATTTATGGCAGTTTCCAGAATGATTTCGCCGTGTTTGTGTTTAAAGTTAGAATCAGACAGAGCCAGGAATATGATAAGGAAGTAGGGGCTTGGCCAACTACACAGCTGGTTCCTGAGGCTTCACCTCTGCTCACGCACATTAGTGAGAAATTCCAGAACTTTCCTCAACTCAGAAACAAGCGGGTTTCTCAAAAACAGCTAGTTTATGATATTAAACATTAAGAGGTTTTTTTTGTTTAAAACCAGAACATAAGTGTGTTTGTGAGGGATTACTAATTTTGGTTAAACGCTGTTAGCAGGAAGCTGCACCTTCAAAGCACTGAGAAACAGGAAGTTAAATTGTCAAACCCCAGGCTTCCTGTGATTTTTATATTTAAGTTTTGATTGCAATGTTTCAAAACTCTAATCGTTGTGACCTGGTGTAATCCAAATCTGCACCTTCCCCCTTCCACTTCTATCTCTCCTTGCCCCACCCTCCTTCCTCTGCCTCACTCTCCCCTCTCTCCCCCAACCATTCTCTTCACTCTCTCCCCTTGTCTCTCCTTTCACTTTTCTCTCTCTCCATCTCTTTCTCAATCATGCTGACCAGATATCCCAACCCAATCTAGTCCCACCTGCCAGCACCCAGCCCATATCCCTCCAAACCCTTCCTATTCATATACCCATCCAAACGCCTCTTAAATGTTGTAATTGTACCATCCTCAGCCACTTCCTCTGGCAGCTCATTCCATACACGTACCACCCTCTGTGTGAAAAGGTTGCCCCGTAGGTCTCTTTTATATCTTTCCCCTGTCACCCTAAACCTATGCCCTCTAGTTCTGGACTCCCCCACCCCAGGGAAAAGACTTTGCCAATTTACCTTTCCATGCTCCTCATAATTTTGTAAATCTCTATATGGTCACCCCTCAGCCTTCGATGCTCCAGGGAAAACAGCCCCAGCCTGTTCAGCCTCTCCAAATAGCTCAAATCCTCCAACCCTGGCAACATCCTTGTAAATCTCTTCTGAACCCTTTCAAGTTTCACAACTTTCCCGATAGGAAGGAGACCAGAATTGCACGCAATATTCCAACAGTGGCCTAACCAATGTTCTGTAAAGCCGCAACATGACCTCCCAACTCCTGTACTCAATACTCTGACCAATAAAGGAAAGCATACCAAACGCCTTCTTCACTATCCTATCTATCTGCGACTCCACTTTCAAGGAGCTATGAACCTGCACTCCAAGGTCTCTTTGTTCAGCAACACTCCCTAGGACCTTACCATTAAATGTATGAGTCCTAACTCATTCTCTTCCTGGGCATGTAGCATCAGAGGAGGCCATTCAGCCCTTCAGACCTGTTCCAGCTCATTTCCAAACCACCCCTATCAGCGTTCCGGAGAGACCATTTCCTCCATGCTTTCACCCCACCAACCTCCGTATACATCGCATCCTCCTCTGCCACTTCTGCCACAGACCTCACCAGTAGGGATATATTCCCCTCCCGACCATTCCCTCCGTCAGTTGGTCAGTTCCACAGCAGCCCCCCCCCCCCCCGCCACCAGCCCTCACCCCACTCCTGGCATCTTCCCCTGCCACCACAGGAAGTACAAAGCCTGTGGCCACAACTCCCCCCTCACCTCTGTCCGAGGCGCTAAAGAATCCTTTCACTTCCAAGAGAATACCTGTATCTCCACCAATGTCAGCTACTGTATCCGTTGCACCCGATGTGGTCTCCTCTACATCGGGGAGACAGGGCGCCAACTTGTGGATTGTTTCTGAGAACATTTCTGGGATATCTGCATCAACCAACCCCACCGATCTGTGGCTGAACACTTCAACTTCTCCTCCCACTCCGCCAAGGACATGCAGATCCTGGGCCTCCTCCAATACGAAACCCTAACCACCTGATGCCTGGAGGAAGAACACCTCATCTTCCACCTTGGGACCCTGTAACCCCCCAGGATTAATGTGGATTTCACCAATTTCCTCATTTCCCCTCCCCCCACTTTATCCTGTTCCCAAGCCCCCAACTCGGCACCCCCCTCGTGACCTGTCCATCGTCTTTTCCATCTATCCGCTCCACCCTCCTCTCACCTTCATCTACCTATTACATTCTCAGCTCTTGCCCAAAGCGGTCAACTTTCCCACTCCTCAGATGCTGCCTGAAAGGCTGTGCTTTTCCAGCACAACACTCTCGAACCCCACCCCCACAACTGCCCCATCTCTCCTACTCAGTCATGCAGATGTTTCGGGATGAGAGAGTCCCAGATTTCCACATAAGTGATGAACTGCTTCATGAATGGCCCAGCTTGGATTTTAACATCCTATCCTTCATTCTAGGCCCTGAGGGGCCATTACTTGACCCTCTGTCCGTCCCTCATGCCCCACTAGAACAACAACAAGCCCCTCTCCTGCTCTGTGAAATAAAACTGCCAGCTCCAGGAAAGCAGATTTCCTTCAGTTGGATACAGGAACAGCTCACCAACTTCAATCTGGATTTATGTAGCAGCTTTAACACCATCAAATACTTTGGGATAGCAGCATCTTAAAAAGAGGCAGAGAGGTTTCGGAGGAACTCCAGAACATGAGGCTGAAACAGCTGAAGGCACAATCACCAATGGGAATCCAAGGGCTTTTTCCCCATATTCATTCGCAGGATGAATTAGAATTAGAATTCCTACAGTGTGGAAACAGGCCCTTCGGCCCAACAAGTCCACACCGCCCCTTCGAAAAGTATCCCACCCAGACCCATTACCCGACTTTTTCCTGACTAATACACCTAAGCTATACATCCCTGAACACTACGGGCAATTTAGCGTGGCCAATTCACCTGACCTGCACATCTTTGGACTATAGGAGGAAAGTGGAGCACCTAGGAGAAACCCACACAGGGGGAGAAAGTGCAAACTCAACACAGTCGCTCAAGGCTGGAATCGAACCCTGGCAGTGTGAGGCAACAGTGCTAACCACTGAGCCACCGTGCTGCCCACTGCTAAGGTCATCACTGGCTAAGACAGAATTTATTGCCCATCACTAATTGACTTAAAAAAGTCAACTACATTGTTTTGGATCTAGAGCCATATGTATACCAGACCAGGTAAGGATGGCAGTTTCTTTCCCTAAAGGACATGAGTGAAGCAGGTGGGTTCTTAATGACAATTGACAGTACAATAGTAAATGCATGGTCATCATTAAACTCTTAATTCTAGATTTTTATTGATTTGAAATTCCACCAGCTATCATGGTGGGATTTGAATCCAGGTTCCCCATAATATTACTTCAATTTCTGGATTAGTAGTCTAGTGATAATACCACAACGCCATCACCTCCTCATTTATGTTTGAGAGGCAGGAATTGGAGGAGAGCAGAGATCTCAGAGGATTGTGATTCTGGAGGAGGTGACAGAGATAGAGAGGGATATAGAGGGCTAGAGTCGGAGACACAGAGAGGGAGGGGTGTCGGGGCTGGAGGAGGTGACAGAGATAGGGAGGGTTATCGGGGATGGAGGAGATTGCGAGGTGTATAGGGACTGTTGAAGATGACAGAGATAGGGAGGGGTACCAAGACTGGAGGAGGTTACAGAGATAGGGGGGGATGTCAGGGCTGGAGGGGGGGTTACAGAGATAGGGAGGGATATAGGGACTGGAAGCAATGACAGAGATAAGAGGGAGTGTAGTGGCTGGAGGAGGTTACAGAGATAGGGAGGAGTGTGAGGCCAGTGAGGGATTTGAAAACAAGGGTGAGAATGTTGGAACTGGGGAGTCCCTAATGGAGAGGGTGTGGGTGTAAAAGGATGTGGAGTGAGTTAACTGAGCTAATTAGGATGGCAGTAAAATATTCATTGAAGCAGAGCTGAAGACATTGCAGACGTGGTGGGTGAGTCAGTCGTGTGCCAACAAGAGAACCAGAGCAGTAAGACTCCTGTGTCACAGAGTGTTCTAACTCTGTGTGAGACAGATATCGGTTGGAATGCAGACCCCTCTCACCTGGCGATCAACTCCAGTTCCCAAAATTGCTTGGCCTTCACTTCTTTTTATCACAGCCCTGCATCCTCCCCTTGGCCATTAGGTTGCTTGGTGCCTGGCAGACTATTCAACCCTGTGTGCATCACTGCTAGCTGCCTGCACTATCCCTGGTCCAGTTCCCATCCTCCACGCCCTGCTGCCAATCAATTCCCCATGACCAATCCAGAGGCAGCACAAATATCTCTTACAGTGAGGGTGACACCACCTCAATCAAATGACTAACCACCCCTCTAACGCTTGGGCCCCAGCTATGCCTGCCTCTTCGTCGGATACGTGGAACAATCCATCTTCCGCAGTTACACTGGCACCATTCCCCATCTTTCCCTTCACTACATTGATGACTCTATCGGTGCAACCCCATGTGCCCACGAGGAGATTGAACAGTTCCTCAATTTAAGAACACCTTCCACCTGACCTCAAGTTCACCTGGACCATCTCAAACACCTCCCTCCCCTTCTGGACCTCCATCTCTGGCAACCAGCTCAACACAGACATCTGCTTCAAACCCACCAAATCCGACAGTTACCTGGAATCCACCCCCCCACAAACACACACACACTGTAAAACCAGTATCCCTCACTTCTAATTCCTCTGCCTCTGCCATGCCTGCTCTCAGGAATAGCAATTCCACACCAGGACATCCCAGATGTCCTCCTATTTCAAGCACTGCAATTTCCCCTTCCACTGGATAAACAATGCCCTCCAGAGCATCTCCTCCACTTCCCACATCTCCACACTTGAACCCCACTCCTTCAACTGCAACATGGACATAACTTGGGAATACTATAGTTCAAATACTTTGGATGGGTCAGTTTTTGTCCATTGTGTACGGGAGGGTTTTTTGACACAGTGTGTAGACAGGCCAACAAGGGGCAAAGCCACATTAGATTTGGTACTGGATAATGAACCCGGCCAGGTGTTTGATTCAGAGGTAGGTGACCACTTTGGTGATAGTGACTACAATTCAGTTACGTTTACTTTTGCGATGGAAAGGAATAGGTATATACCAGAGGGGAAGGGCTACAGCTGGGGGACAGGCAATTATGATGCAAATAGACAAGATTTAGGATGCATAGGATGGGGAAGGAAACTGCAGGAGATGGCCACAATAAAAATGCGGAGCTTATACAAGAAACAGTTGCAATGTGTCCTTTATAGGTCTGGACCTGTCAGGCAGGGAGGAAGTTGTCGAGCGCAGGAGCTGTGGTTTACTAAGGAAGTTGAATCGCTTGTCAAGAAGACGAAGGAGGCTTATGTTAGGAGGAGATGTGATGGCTCAGTTAGGGCGTTTGTGAGTTACAAGGTAGCCAGGAAAGACCCAAAGAGAGAGCGAAGATGAGTGAGTAGGGGACATGAGAAGTTGTTGGGGATAGGATTAGGGAAAACTCTAAAACTTTCTATAGGTATATAAGGGATAAAATAATGATTAGAGTAAGATTAGGGCCAATTAAGGACAGTTGTGGGAAGTTGTGCATGGCATCAGAGGAGATAGGGGAAGCGCTATATTAATATTTTTCATCAGTACTCACACTGGAAAAAGACAATGTTGTCGAAGAGAATACTGAGAAACAGGCTACTAGACTAGATGGGATTGAGGTTCGTAAGGAGGAGGTGTTAGCAATTCTGGAAAGTGTGAAAATAGATAAATCACCTGGGCCAGATGGGATTTATCCTAGGATTCTCTGGGAAGCTAGGGAGGAGATTGCCGAGCCTTTGGCTTTGATCTTTATGTCATCATTGTATATAGGAATAGTGCCAGAAGAGTGGAGGATAGCAAATGTTTTCCCATTTGTTCAAGAAGGGGAGTAGAGACAACCCTGATAATTACAGACCAGTGATCCTTACTTTGGTTGTGGGTAAAGTGTTGGAAAAGGTTATAAGAGAAAGGATTTATAATCATCTCATAATGAATATGTTGATTAGGGATAATCCACACAGTTTTGTGAACGGTCGGTCATGCCTCACAAAACTTATTGAGTTCTTTGAGAAGGTGACCAAACAGGCTGATGAGAGTAAAGCGGTTGATATGGTATGTATGGATTTCAGTAAGGCATTTGATAAGGTTCCCCATGGTAGGCTACTGCACAAAATGCAGAGGCATGGCATTGAGGGCGATTTAATGATTTGGATCAGAAATTGGCTAGCTGAAAGCAGACAGAGGATAGTGATTGATGGGAAATGTTCATCCTAAAGTTCAGCTACTAGTGATGTACCACAAGGATCTGTTATGGGTCCATTGCTGTTTGTCATTTTTATAAACTACCTGGATTTGGGCGTAGAAGGATGGGTTATTAAATTTGCAGACGACATTAGGGTTGGTACAGTTGTGGATAGTGCTGAAGGATGTTGCAGGTTACAAAGGAACATAGATAATCTGCAGAGCTGGGCTGAGAGGTGGCAAATGGAGTTTAATGCAGACAAGTGAGAGGTGATTCACTTTGGAAGGAGTAACAGGAATGAAGAGTACTGGGCTAATGGTAAGATCCTTGGTAGTGTAGATGAGCAGAGGGATTTCTGTGTACATGTACATAGATCCCTCAAAGTTGCAACCCAGGTTGTGAGGGTTGTTAAGAAGGCATACGGTGCATTGGCTTTTGTTAGTAGAGGGATCGAGTTTCATAACCATGATGTCGTGCTTCAGCTGTACAAAACTCTAGTGTGGCCGCACTTGGAGTGTTGCGTACAGTTCTGGTTACTGCATTATAGGAAGGATATGGAAGCTTTAAAAAGGGTTCAGAGGAGATTTACTTGGATGTTGCTTGGTATGGAGGAAAGGTCTTATGAGGAAAGGTTTTCATTAAAGAGAAGGTTGAGAGGTGACTTAATTGGAACATGTATGATAATCAGAGGGTTAGATCGGGTGGACAGTGAGAGCCTTTTTCCTTGGATGGAGATGGCTAGCACAAGGGAGCATAACTTTAAATTGAGGGGTGATACATATAGGACAGATGTCAGAGGTAGTTTCTTTAGTCAGAGAGTAGTAGGGGTGTGGAACGCACTGCCTGTAACAGTTGTACACTTGCTAACTTTATGGGCATTTAAATGGTCATTAGATAGGCACATGGACGAGGATGGAATGGTGTAGGTTAGATCAGCTTCAGATTGGTTTCACAGTGCGGTGCAGCATCGAGGGCTGAAGGGCCTGTACTGCGCTGTAAAGTTCTGCATTCAATGTTCTATAACCCCCTGGTCTTCACCTTCCACCCCACTAATCTCCAGATACAACATATTATCCTCCGCCATTTCCGCCACCTACAATCAGACCCCACCACCACAGCCATAACTCCCACCCCAACCCTACTGGCATTCTGCAGGGACCATTCATTCCATGATTCACTCTCCAACTTGGCACCACCATCTTGAACTGTCCTACCTGTCCATCTTCCTTGCCACCTATCCATTCCACTCTCCCTTACGACCAATCACCATCACTCCCCATCTACATCTACCTATCACCGTCCCAGCTACCTTGCCCTATCCCACCCTCCTATTTATCTCTTAGCCCCCTTCACACCCCCCATATTCCTGATGAAGGGCTTATGCTCCTCGGATGCTGCCTGATCTGCTGAGCTTTTCAACTCTAATCTCCAGCATCTGCACTCCTCACTTTCTCCCACCCCTCTAAAGCTTTTTGCTGTTGAAATAGAGTCATACAGTCATACAGATGTACAGCACAGAAACTGATCCTTCAGTCCAACTTGTCCATACCAACAAGATATCCTAATCTAACCTAGTCCCATTTGCCAGCATTTGGCCCATATCCCTCCAAACCCTTCCTATTCATATACTGATCCATATACTTTTTAAATGCTGTAACTGTACCAGCCTCCACCATTTCCTCTGGCAGCTCAATCCATACACATACCATGCTTTGCATGAAAATGTTGCCCCAAGGTCCCTTTTGTGTCTTTCCCCTCTCACCCTATGCCCTCTAGTTCTGGACTCCCACACCCCAGGGAAAAGATCTCTATTTTTCCTATCCATGCCCCTCATAACTTTATAAACCCCTATAAGGTTTATAGAGGTTTAAGTTTACATAAATTCCCTCAGCCTCCAATGCTCTAGGGAAAACAACCCCAACCTATTCAGCCTCTCCCTGTAGCTCAAATCCTCCAACCCTGGCAACATCCTTGTAAATCTTTTCTGAACCCTTTCAAGTTTCACAACATCCTTCCAATAGGATATGGGAGGCTTCAAGGTTCAACAAGAGCTCTCAGCCAATGCCTTCTAAACACATGACCACTGCCATCTTGAAGGGCAAGAGCAGCAGACACATGGGAACACCACCCCCTACAAGTTTCCCCTCCAAGCCACTCACCATCCTGACTTGGAAATATACTGTCATTTCTTCACTGTTGCTGGTTCAAAGTCAAAGTCCTTGGAATTCCCTTCCTAAAGGCATTGTGGGTCTATCTCTGACACATGGTCTGCAGTGGTTCAAGAAAGCAGCCCACCACCACAATAGGGGCAATAGGGACGGGCTATCAAAGCTGGGCCCAGTCAGTGACACTACATCCCATGAGTGAATTAAAAAAAAACACAGGGACTACTGGGTGATAGTGAAGAAGGCATTTGGTATGCTTTTGTTTATTGGTCAGAGCATTGTGTATAGGAGTTGGGAGGTCATGTTGTGGTTCTACAGGACATTGTTTGGGCCACTATTAGAATATTGTATGTAATTCTGGTCTCCTAGGTGCTATCAGAAGGATTTTGTGAAACTTGAAAGGGTTCAGGAAAGATTTACAAGGATGTTGCCAGGGGTGGAGGGTTTGAGCTATAGCGAGAGGCTGAATTGGCTGGGATGGATATATGAATAGGAAAGGTTTAGAGGGATTTGGCTCAAGTGCTGGCAAATGGGACTAGATTAGGTTAGGATATCTGGTTGACATGGACGAGTTGGACCAATTGGTCTGTTTCTGTGCAGTACATCTCTATGATTCTATAACCCCATGACTGCTTTCCCAATCTTTGCCTCCACCCATATCACCATATGTTTTTGTGTAGGTATGTGTGTTTCTAGGGGGCGTTTATATGTGGATTAGAGTTAAATGTCAACAATTTATAAATTCTTCCCTGTAACTAGAATCTATTTATTTTTAATAATTAGTAATTCTGATTCTGCACAGAAATCTGGTCCATGCGCATTTATCCTTTCTTAGATAAGAGAGACCAAAACTGTTTAGTATTCCAGTTATGGTCTGACCAAGGCCTTGGATAACTGCAGTAAGACATCCCTACTTCTGAACTCAACTCGTCTTGCAGTGAAGGCTAGTCCAAAATAGTTTGCTGCACTTACCTGGCTGTTCATCACTATCTCTTTATTCGACAGTCGATGAGCTGGTTTTCATTTTTAAGAATTCCCTAGATTATGGGAAGGTCCCATCAGATTGGAAAGTAGCCAATATCAGTTTGCTAATCCAGAAATGACAAAGACAGAAAACAGGAAACTAAAAGCCAGATAAATTAACATCTGGCAATTATTAATAAGGAGGTTGTAACAGTCACTCAGAAAAGTTTCAGTGCAATCAGACAGAATGAATATGATTTTGTGAAAGAAAAACTATGTTTGACTAATTTAGTTCAGCGCTACTCCCATAATATTGTTGGGGCCCACAGCCTTTGCAGTATCCAGTGCTTCAACTATTTCTTAATAGTTGTAAAAACCCATCTAGTTTGCTAATGTCCTTTAGGGAAGGAAAACTGCTGTCATTAGTCGTTCTGGCTTATGCGTGACTCCAGACCCACAGCAATCTGATTAACCCCTCAATGCCCTCTGAAATGGTGGAGCAAGCCACTTAGTTATACCTAATCACTTGAAAAAGTCCCAGCAAAAAAATGAAGCTGGATGCACCACCTGACATCATGCTAGGCACTGGAAACAACAACGTCAGAAACAGCCCTATCGACCCTGCAAAGTCCCCCTCACTAACATCTGGAGGCTAGTGCCAAAATTGGTAGAGCTGTTTCACAGACTCAGCAGGCAGCAGCCTGACATAGTCACACTCACAGAATCATACCTCACAGGCAATGTCCCAGCCACCACAATCACCATCTCTGGATATATCCTGTCCTACCAGCAGGACAGTCCCAGCAGGGGAGATGGAATAATAGGATACAGTTGGGATGGAGTTACCCTGGGAGTCCTCAACATTGACCCCAGATCCCATGAAGTCTGAAGGTTTCAGTTTAAACATGGACAAGAAATCCACCTGCAGACTACCACATACCCATATTCCCTCAGCTGATGAATCAGTATTCCTCTATGTTGGAGGAATACTGATTCATACTTGGAGGAAGCACTGAGGCTGGCAAGGGCACAGAATATACTCTGGGTGGGGGATTTCAATGTCCAGCACCAAGATTGGCTCAGCAGCAACACTACTGATCGAGCTGGTCAGGTCCTAAAGGAAATAGCTGCCAGATTGGGTCTGCAGCAGGTGGTGAGGGAACCAACAAGAGGGAAATTCATACTTGACCTCATGCTTACCAATCTGCCAGCTGCAGATGGATCTGTCTATGACAGCATCAGTAAGAGCGGCCACCGCCCAGTCCTTGAGGAAACGAAGTCCCACCTTCCTGTGCTAAATGGGACAGACTTCAAACAGTTTGGGTTCCACTGAGCTCCTGACCTCATCACAGCCTTGGTTCATATATGAACAAAAGAGCTGAATTCCAGAGGTGAGGTGAGAGTGACAGCCCTTTACATCAAGGCTCAGGAGCCCTGGCAAAACTGGAATCAATGGGCATTTGGGGGTTGGGTGGGGGGGGGATGGCGGTGGAAGTGGAGGAGGTGCGAGGTAAACTCTCTACTGGTTGGAGTCATACCTGACACATAGGTAAACGGTTATGGTTGTTGGTGGTCAGTCATCTCAGCTCCAGGACATCACTGCAGGTCTTCCTCAAAATCCTGCAACTCCCTTTTGAACAGCATTGTGGGTCTACCTGCAGCACACAGACTGCAGCAGTTCAAGAAAGCAGCCCACTGCCACCTTCTCAAGGGTAACTAGAGACAAGCAATAAACCCTGACCCAGCCAGCATGAGTTAAGAAAAATCAGATGAAAAATCTCTTTCTGTGCAGAATGGGAATAGGTTGAACTAAGAGTCATATTTTAAGGTAAGAGACTTATGTAATGAAGCTTCGTGATTGGATAGATAAATGACAACTTTTACTAAATCTTTAAGTTGTAAAATAAACAATACACAGCCCCTTTGCTGAAGAGCTGCCTCAACTTCAAACCAAACATCACTCGCAACTGCATTGTTCTCTCATTTCTCCCAGTCACAACTCAACATCATGGCTCAGGGGTGTCTGGAAATGGGGGAAGGAGTAGACTGGGGCCCAGTGGCAGAAGGGTGTGGGTGAGGGAGGGAAGGGCAGATGCAGTGCCCAGCTCTCACTGCTGCCAATCCAGTGCCCGGCTTCACAGCTTGAGACAGCCCAGGAGCCAGCTGCACAGATGTTTCCTGCAAGATTAAGAGCTTCACTCAACTCAATGAAACAACACAATCCCAGATCCATGAGTGCACTGCCCGTCTCCCCCTATCACTGCTTCCCCTCTCTCACGAAATACAGCACAGACTCTCAAACTGTAAACAGATCACTCTTCAAAAACAGCCCAATATAGAACACATACAACACTCCACCTCGGATACCAACACCAGCCACCACCCCCCACACCCCCATATAAATTCCAGTCTGTAACTCGCTCCCATTATTCTCTCTGTTATGTATGATTTGATGATTTGATGCCATGTGCTGCCAAGGCTGTGCCATGGTTGGTGCACCTTTATCCCGGGTTTTGACACTCACCTGGGAGGCAGGTACAGTCATACAGAGCGTCTCCGAGCTGCCGACAGGTGCCCCCATTCTGGCAAGGTGATGGTGAACATGGCACGTAGAGATTCTCACAGCTGTGGCCAGTGTACTCGGGGGGGCAGGTGCACTGGTAAGAGCCGATGTGGTTGAAGCAGGTCCCGCCATTGCGACAGGGTGAGGGGTTTACTCCACATTCATTCACGTCCTGATTGCACGTGGGACCATGGAATCCAGCTATGCATTTGCAGATGTAATGAGCTTCAAACGCTACACATTGACCTCCATTGGCACATGGATTGGATGCACAAGGGTCGGCCTGTTGGCACTGCTTTCCTGCCACAAGATTAAAGCATTCATTTAGTTCATCAAACAATCACACAGCAGGTAAATTGCAATAATTTCAATGGTTCCCAGTTCACCAACAAACTGTGTATTCACCCCACCAAGTAAACTCTAAACATATAGGTAAAGCCCCAGTGAGAGTGTGATTCCTGATGAAGGGCTCCTGCCCGAAACATTGATTTTCCTGCTCATCGTTTGCTGCCTGACCTGCTGTGCCTTTCCAGCACCATTCTAATCTTGACCCTAATCTACAGCATCTGCAGTCCTCACTTTCGCTCAGTGTGCGTGGGACCTTGTATCTCAGTGAGAGTCAGTGTGTGTGGGACTTTACCCCAGTGAGAGTCAGTGTGTGTGGGAGCTGTACCCCAGTGAGAGTCAGTGTGTGTGTGAGCCATACCCCAGTGAGAGTCAGTGTGTGTGGGAGCTGTACTCCAGTGAGAGTCAGTGTGTATGGGACTGTACCCCAGTGAGAGCCAGTGTGTATGGGACTGTACCCCAGTGACAGCCAGTGTGTGTGGGAGCTGTACCCCAGTGAGAGTCAGTGTGTGTGGGAGCTGTTCCCCAGTGAGAGTTGTTTGGATGGGACTGTACCCCAGTGAGAGTCAGTGTGTGTGGGAGTTGTACCCCAGTGAGAGTCAGTATGTTTGGGACTGTACCCCAGTGAGAGTCAATGTGTGTGGGAGCCATACCCCAGTGAGAGTCACTGTGTTTGGGAGCTATACTCCAGTGAGAGTCAGTGTGTGTGGGAGCCGTACCCCAGTGAGAGACAGTGTGTGTGGCACTGTACCCCAGTGAGAGTCAGTGTGTGTGGGAGCTGTACCCCAGTGAGAGTCAGTGGTCAGTGTGTGTGAGAGCTGTTCTCTGGGGAGGGGATCCTGGTATGTAAGAACGTACCTGCCCAGCCTGGCAGACAGCGACACTTGTATTCCCGCAGGTTGTTGACCAGTTGGCAGCTGCCTCCATTGTGGCAGGGCTTGCTGAGACAGGCATTGTCGAGGAGGGAGAGGCATTGGTGCCCTGTGTAACCCAGCTGGCAGGCACATGCATAATCGACAGTCTGGCCCCGGACAACAGCACTGCAGCTCCCATGGTTCTCACATGGGGAGCTTAGGCATGGGTCTGCGAACTGGCACCGAGCTCCAACATAGCCACTACTGCACCTGTACAGGAACAGAGAGGAGACCTGCTCACTGCCTCAATCACACACATCAAGCTGGAGATTCTAGCTTAAAAAGAAACAGCACTGATCACAGTTACAAACCACTTCAGTGGCCTGGGGAAGTTACTGACAGAAATCAGACTAAATCTGCCCTTGAGCTCCATAAGAAAGATGTCAGGCCAAATGAGCAAAATCTCAGTCGTACAGGTTGGTGTGGAAGGAGGAGGAAGTGGGAGAGAGAGAGGCAGAAGGAGGCAGAGAGTTGAGGTGGACGGTTTCATGGAAGGTTGTCCAGAGCCCAAGCCCCAGGCTGGAAACCTCAGAGTTTGCTCAGTTGGTCAGACCTCAAAGCACTGTGGGTCTGAGGGGTTTACACAGATAGGGAGGGACAGGGAGATAGGGAGGATGGGGGAGATTGTGAAGGAGGGATGAGGAACTAGGGAGGGAGAAGATTGGGTGGGAGGGAGAAAGAGATAAGGAGGATTTGAAAAGTGAGTTAAGAATGTTTGAATGAAGTTATTGTTAGACCGGGAGCCAAGACCATTAAGCAAAACTGGGAGATGAGTGAATAGGATTTTGGACGAGACCAGGAGATGGATTGCAAGCTTTATATAAAATGGGAGCAATGGGGCAGAGGTGGCAGGGTGATAGGTTTAGGGTGGGGGAGGATCTGGCAGAGATGGGAGGTCACTTGATGTAACCTCCTGAATAACATCTAGAGCTGCTGATTGGCTGGATTTGACCAACTCTGTACCACAGTAGCGGTGGGGGGAGGGGTGGGGGCAAGGTGAGGTGAGGTTTGTGTGTGAAGACGCAGAACACATAACCTTGTAAGAGTCAAGTATCAGTGAGGTGCAAGCCTATAGGTAAGAGTCAGGAATGAGTGACCCTGTGGGCAAGGGTCAGGAAGATGTGACCCTATAGGTAAGGGTTAAGGGTCAGCAAGGAATGGTCCTGTGGGTAAGGATCAAGGTTGGGAAGGAGTGACCCTGGGTAGAAGGTGAGGTTTCGGAAGCTGTGACCTGGGAGCATTGGTTGAGTAATTCCTGGATTGAATTCTGTGCAGAGCAACAGACAACTGGGGTTTCCACCGTTTGTTCCATCGCAGTCCCTCCTCCTCCTCCCTAAACCTCTCCTTCTATCTCTCTCTCTCTCTCTCACTCGTGCTCTCCTCCATTACCATGCTTGATTAAACCCCGTCTTTGACTGAGATTTTGGTCTTCGCCTGTCCTAGTATCCCCACATTTTATTGACAGTGCAAAAGGAGACCATTCAGCCCATCATGTCTGTGCCAGTCAATAATGACTGCACTCATCCCACTTCTCAGCTCTGGGCTCATCGCTGGAGAAGCATTGGCAATTCAAGTGAATATCTAAATACGGGCAGTGCCCAGTTTGTGAATGGGTTCCCTTCTGGAGTCTGTTCACAAGTCAATTTGTTCACAAGTTGGAACACAGCTGGACAATGTAAAGCAGCCATTTGTGAATTCAGGAAACATTTATACGTTGAGTGAGTAAAATTATATCCCTGTATGGCATGGCGGTCATAGGTACGAATGTTTGTAAGTCAGACATTCATTATCCTGTTACCAGAGTTTCGGACTCACCCATCCTTTCAGGCAGTGAGTTCCAGATTCCCACTGCCCTCTGAGTGAGAATGTTTCTGACCAACTTTCAGCCTTCTACCTTAAATCAATGCTCTCTGATTATTGACCCCTCCCCTCATTGAAAAACTGTCTTGTTATTCACCCTATTAAGTCCCCTTATTATCCCTCTCTATCAGGTCCCTCACATCCTTCACTGCCCTATAGAAACAGCCCCAGTCTATCCAAATTTACTTTAGAGTTCAGACCCACCAGTCAATATACTGGTAAATCTCCTCTGCACCCTCTCTACTTCAAACCCGTCCTTCCAGAACTGCACACAGTATTCCAGTTGTGGTCTAACCAGTGTTTTATACAGTTCCAACATAATCTCCCTGCTCTTGTATTTTGTGCCCCAGCTAATAAAGCAAGATATCCCATATGCCTTCTTAATCATGTTATCTACCTGTCCTGTACCTTTAGGGATCTGTGGGTATGCTCCCTCTGATCTTCAGCACTTTCCTGACTCCTAACATTCACAGTGTAATCCCTCACATTGTTAACTCTCCCCAAGTGTTAGCCCAAATTTGTCTGGGTTGAATTCTATTTGCTACTGCTCTGCCTAGCTGCCTGTCTATTGATATCCTCCCGCAATTTACAGCCATCCTCTTCACTATTTACCACCTACTGTTTCCTAGGTCATCTACAAATTTCTTGATCATACTCCCTACATTTAAATCATTAATGTAGACCACAAACTGCAAGAGCCCCAGCCCTGAGCCCTGCATGTAGTGACTGTAACGAGGTCAGCCAGCTGGGCTTCACAGAATATGAGATCCCCGATTGGGGCTGTCAACCTGATCCAACCAGGGTGTACTGACTGAGGTAAAAAAGTTGCACATTAAGGGATATTAACCCTCTTCCCCCTTAAATGCTTGCTTCAGAGCGAGGCAATACTATTGCCAAAGGCTCTGCATTTGTAAATAAAAGGTGATGAGATATTGGTTTCTAAAGACATATTTCACTGAGAAACCACATTTCAAGCACACTTAGTCACGGCAACATCCCACCGCCATCACTGTCTTCTTTCTGCCTATCACCCAATTTTGGATCCCACGTGTTACTTTGTCTCAGAATCCATGGTCTCTCACTTCCTTGACCAGTCTAGCATGAGAAACCTGATCAGAAGCCTTGAAGATTTGAAGATTACTGCCATAGCCCCTGATATCTTCACCATTACCTCCCTCAAATGCCAGGGATACTTCTCATCCAGGCCTGCAGATTTATTCACTTTAAGGCTGCTCGAACTACCAGTTTCTCTTCACTGTCAATTTCACAGTCCTACAACTTTTATCTACAGCTGATTCGTCCATTTCCATTGTGATAACCAATGCAAAGTATTCATTGAGGATCGTGCCTCAACACACACACATATACATATAATCCCTACATTGTGGAATCTTTCCCTATTTATTCTTGTACTCTTTATATTTTTTAAAATGCCCTTTGAATTTTCAGTTATTCTACTCATCAATGCTTTCTTGTGCACTTTCTTTGCTTTCCACCCCTCCCCTTGCAAATTGTATACGAGTCTCGGGACTCTGTTGTATTGAGCCCTTGGTATCTGCTTCTCTTTTTTTTCTTAATCTGAACCTTTATGTTCCTCTACATCCAGGGTTCTCAGGTTTTGGTCCCAACCTTTGTCTCGATTGATTTGTTCTGTCTCCCACCTCCCAGAAACAATGCTAACCACAGGTGGCTGCTCCCAAGCCACTTGGGCCAAATCCTATCGCATCTTCATAAAACTAGCCTTTTCCCCTTTTATTCCCACCCCACCCTTATTCTTTTTCATAACTATCTAAAACCTAACTGATTAATATGGCTTATTTCCAAACATGAATTCCACAACAAAGATTTAGATTAGATTCCCTACAGTATGGAAACAGGACCTTCGGCCCAAGCAGTCCACACCGACCCCCCGAAGAGTAACCCACCCAGACCCATTTCCTTCTGACTACGGGCAATTTAGCATGGCCAATTCATCTGACCTACACATCTTTTGGGCTGAGAGGAAACCGGAGCACCCAGAGGAAACCCATGCAGACACGGGGAGAATGCGCGAACTCCACACAGACAGTCACCCGAGGCTGGAATTGAACCTGGGACCCTGGTGCTGTGAGGCAGCAGTGCTAACCACTGAGCCACTGTGCCGGCCCCAAGGACCTTGCCAGGGTTGGAGGGTTCGAGCTATAGGGAGAGGCTGAATAGGTTGGGGCCAATTTCCCTTGAGCATTGGAGGCTGGGGGGTTAACCTTATAAAGGTTTATAAATCATGAGGGGCATGGATAGGGTGAATAGTTGAAGCCTTTTCCCTGGGGTAGGGAGTCCAAAACTAGAGGGCATGAGTTTGAGGTGAGAGGGGAAAAAGGGACCTGAGGGCAACTTTTTCATGCAGAGGATTATTCATGTATGGAATGAGCTGCCAAAGGAAGTGGTAGATACAGGTACAGCTACAATGTTTAATAGACATCTGAACAGGTACATTGATAGGAAAGGTTTAGAGGGATACGGGTCAAATAGGACTAGTTCAGTTTAGGAAACCTGGTTGGCATGGAGGCATTGTGCTGAAGAGTCTGTTGCCTGTTCTATGACTCTATAACTGCCCCCCCCTCCTTTAACTTATTGGTTAAAATGTTCTCCTGAATGTAATTGAAGAGTTTTGCACCCCTCTATCTTGCACACTAAAGCAAACCCAGGTAACGTTTGGGTCATTAAAAACCACTACTATTATTTCTGGTTAATAATGGCTCCCATGAAGGTGCCTTGTATGGTTTATGATATTACAGGGGCTATATAAATGCATGTTTTTCGTTGCTCATTCCTGGCAACTCCAACAGTTAATTCTGGGCCCCTTGTTCAGGTGGAGTCTCTGCTCCCCTGGGGATGGAGAATGTGAAACTATTTAACAGAGAAGTGTTTCTGGCTGTTTCCCAACCTTCACAAGGCGAGCAGAAACCAGCTCCGGACAAATGGTCGCTTTCAAATTCCCTGGAGGCTCTCATGATGAGTTCACAGACTCGGAGGGAGAAACATCAAATGCCACCTTCCAATCAAGTAAAAACCGCCAGTCCCTGGCCTGCAGAATTCACACACGGACCAATGGCTCATGTGTATAGCACAGGTCACAGGGAAACAAAAGAGGAGCACAATGAGGCGTTGGGAGACACTCGTGGAATGAGCTTCTCTTCAAACCATCTGCTTCCAGCAGACAACAGGCTTGAAGCTCATTGGCTACCAAGAGACAAAGAGAAAACTAAGAGAGTGGGTCGTCAATCGAGCGGACAATTTTATTACCCACCAGTGGGATTCATGAGAGAAAAACACACAGGCTACTGAGAGAGAAGGAATGTGTGTGAGAAATAGAGAGACATAATGTGAGAGAGAGGAGAGGGAAAGAGGTAGAGTGAGAGAGAGGGAGACAGAGAGAGAGACAGAGAGAGAGACAGAGACAGAGAAAGAGAGAGAGAGAGACGAACATGCATGAGTGTGAGACAGAGACTGGGGGTGAGAGATTTAGAGACAATGGGATAAAAGGGCTGGCTGGGGGAGTATTTTTGATCATCTGCTCAGTGAGTGGGTGTGAAAGGCTGCCTAGCAGCAGCTGTGGGGAGTGAGGGCAGGAGCAGCTGGTGTACCCTCAAGGGGGCAGCTCAACCTGAAGGAATGTGTATCAGAAAACACAGCCAGAAAAGACAAAGAGGTGAGGAAAGAGTGTGGAGCTGCCAATGAGTGGGACCTTCATTCCATGCCATCACCACAGACCAACCTCACCTTAATCCTGAACACGTTGGGGGAGCCCCAGGGTCAGGAGAGACAGAGAGAGAAAGTGCTTGGGGGTCGGAGGGAGAGAGAGAGGTCAAGTGGGGCAGGAGAGAGCAGGGTTGAGGGGAGGATCCAGGGGCATGAGAGAGCACCAAGGGTTTGGAAGGGTGAATGCGGGGGTGGGGAAAACCTCAAGGGTTGGTGGGGAGTCAAGGTGATGGGCCCTGGGATGAAGCAGAGTGTCTGGGGGGTAGTCCCTGCCACGCAGTCACTTTCAGACAAACATTCACTGGCTCTACCCAGCAGCCAAGGTCCACTCAGTGTGGCAGCCTCCTGGCACATTCCTCACTCAACCCTCAATCCTTCAGCCCCCTCACCACCTCAATCCCTTGTGGTCTCACCCCCTGCACCTCAGGATCTCACTCTGACTGACTATATGAATGCTCCATTACTAAGTAAGGGACAAACAGAAATTATTTGACTATATTCACACACAGCAGCTCCTGTCTCACAGACACATGTGAACAGTTAAAAATAGCAAAACTACACTCGCCCCAAAATCTCTCATTTACTCAACAACTTGGCAAAGGCATGTCAAACAGTCACATTCAGTCAACACTTCACAAGGAAGACTGGAGGTTGGCCAACGTGGTGCCACTGTTTAAGAAGGACAGTAAAGACAAGCCAGGGAACTATAGACCGGTGAGCCTGACCTCAGTGGTGGGCAAGTTGTTGGAGGGAATCCTGAGGGACAGAATGTACATGTATTTGGAAAGGCAAAGACTAATTCGGGATAGTCAA